>NC_081413.1:298635429-298942929 GCF_030272615.1 Cryptomeria japonica | reverse complement strand
ATGAAGCATCAACATTCATCAATGTTATCCAAATCATAGAATCATATAAGTTCTAAATCCAGACATAGCTGACATACGTTAAATCAAGATTATCCAATCAATGGATCTTTTAGGATTTCAAATTCATAAGACATCAAAATATACACCACCGGGTGAAATAACTCTATAATTTGGTTCAATTTCTTTTCTCCCAAATCTTTCAGTCTAACACAGTCCATTCTATTGTATTATATAGCATTTATTAATAGGGTCAAACATGGTCAACTAAGTTAATCAAAGCTTGGTTCGGGGAAGGCCTTACATCCTCCTCCCGTAGAGTTCGACTTACTCCTGGAAGTTGCGTGAGTAGGATTTACGAAGTAGGGACATAACATTTCCCTCAATTTCAATGAGTTACTCAAAATCTTAACTTGCCTACTAGAAGGATGAAATACCAAAATCAACTTATTATTATAATTAACTTACTATCTTCACAAGGTTAAATTCTTAGTATTCTTATTACATTTCCCTTAAATCTCAGGTAGGTGTTTGAAAGTTCTATCTTTCAACAACTTACATTATTGCACCCTCCAAATCATAATCAAGGTTACACATATTGAATTTTCTAGGAGTTCTATTTTGTTTAATTTTTTTTTAAAACCATGTTTATCCTACTGTATTCTCGTCCATGCATGTTACTTAAGAAAATTGAAATCACACTTCACCACAATGAATCTACTTATTCTACATTCAAGGCACCTCATTAGGGTGTTAATACACTATTTGCTAAACCATCCTAGGTGCATAATTTCTTCGAACTTTCTTAGGTGACAAGGCAAAATCAAATTTAGGTTCTTCAATTCCGCCCTTATATAGGGTAGTTTTCTACCACTAGGGATTAAAATGTTTTTATATTCCTAGGCTCCAAGGTTTAAGTTTTATAGGGAACATTATTCGCCATTTCCAAACATTAAGGTACACAACAATCCCATTCTAAGGGAGTGATGGAAATTATTAATACTTATTTTAGATATCATCCATGCAATCATCTCCATACACATGCCAAATTTACTAGTCGACAATCATTATTTTCGCAATTCATTAGGTCTAGGTCACACTATTGTTATATATTTTTCTCTTTCAAATTACTCGCAATTAATTTTACTTAGGAGGATATTCCTTCCTTTATCTTAATTTGATAAAACACATTCTTTGTTAATTCTTGTGCCTAATTTCACTCCTTGCGGTATTCTCCCGTGACACACTATCAGTGGTTCAACGAACATGATAGACATTTACATAAATCACATCACTAGGGCTAGTTATATCAACCATCAAAATGACCACTTGACACTTTAAAAGGTCAAAATAAAAAATTACTTTTACCAAGTCCCTTCAAAAAAAAGAAAAATGTCGGCAATTGAAAGATATTAAAACTAGAAATATGGCAAGTGTCATAGTTCCAATAAAAAGAAACATAAATTTAGTGGTCCTCTCTTCATAAAAAAAATAAATAAAAGGAAAGTTCTAGCACCAGTGTCCCAATATACTTTTCAAAGAAAATCAAAATTAATGTTGAATCAAACTCGAAACAAGATGACCATTCTAGCCATGCTATAGGGAGTAACCACAACACATCACCCAAGATCACACGTCCTAAGTGTGTTAGGAAGTGATTATTAGACTCTTGAGATTTTAGATTCTTTATAATTCCTTTATTGATTTATGAAATAAATTCTTATACACAAGAGATCGCATTCATTTTTATAAATCATGTTCCATTTTAACCTTCATGTGCTTACTATTTCAAGCAACACTTTCCAATATAATCCACTATCTATTCAGGGTTATTAACATCCTTAATTATATTCTAACAGGTGCTTGCACCAACTCTACCATTATCCGTTCGTTCCTCTTGCACTAATCTTTTTGAACACTTAATTATATGCTATCTATGCTTAATTAGAGGTTAAAGCTTAACAAGCTGACCCAACGAAACCCTAGGTCTCAATAAAACTCCTAGGCGATAGGATTAAGAAAATTACTAACATAACAAATACGATAACTCCTATTATCAAGTGGATCGAATAAATTTTAATAAGGCAATAATAATTTCACTCAAAAGTCTCTTTCATTACAATTGCTTTTAATAGTACTTAATTAGGTCATCTTCTACTAAATAGACATTTATATAGTTACTTGGTTCAATATCAATTATTTTATAAATATCCAGTTTCCTCCATCATGTTAATACATCCTTCCTTAATAACTTAATTTATTATGGCTTCTATTAATTATCTTAATATGCTAAACCTTGATTCAATGTTACGTGGTAGCTCAAGTATCGACACTTTCATGTCTTACACACACGATTAATAGTTTGGTACAAAATTGACACTTGTTTACTTAGAATCTCTTAGGATTTGAATAATGTAATCATATAATTTTACTAGGGACATCATTTGTTTTCTTAGCACCTAAAGCTAGCTCCTTATAATTTTACCTCTAACATTCACTTGCCTTCATTACGTAGGAGCTTGTTGTCAAATTACTCACACTTACGGTTAAGAGCCATTTGGGGTGGAATTATTGTCAAGTAAGATTGATAACAGTTGATAACCATTTCTGCCCACACATTTCAAGCAATATTTCAAGCAACTCAGAGAGTGGACTTATTCTCTCCTACTTCACTTATGCAACTATGAAATCAAGGGGGTGTGCACTCGAAAAGTGACCAACACCCCTCTTTTTAATTAAAATTTAGTAAAAGGGAAGTTATCTCGTTCCTTATTTCTTATTTATATTTACTTACTAGCCCATTTCTGGCCTACCACATCCTTCGATCTCTTTGATCTAAACAAACCATCTTATCATCCTAATATCTAGTTACCCAATTACGGTATAACCTAAGGATGTCCAACAATTACCAATGTCTTAAGGATCCCATAATTTCCAAATTCTTAGCTAACCACATAATTCGGCTCCTTATCAAAGTTTTCATAAATCATTTTATAGTGCCAACTAATTCTCATTAAAACTTTAGTATTATATTATTGTTATAAAATCCTTCCTTAAGCCATTTCCATCCGCATGTTGCTTCATCCATATTTAATGTTTTCGCATACTTTCACACTTGAGTGCCATAATTTGCAAAATTTCTTCGATTGTGCCTAGTATTTAAATTGTGTTACATACTGTCTTGTACCTAGCGACTAACCATGATTGGTTTGCACTTTCCTCCTTAGTTTCTGAACGAATATAAGTTAATCATTTCTAGATTATAAGATTCTAATACTTTTACACCCATTTCTCTTCAATAGGGATTTTTGTATGCTTCCCCAAATCAACTCTACTCTCTCTTCCATTATTTACTTTCTCCAAGATTATCTTCCCATAAAGGAACTAGTTGATGTTTTACTTGCTTGTTTCCCCAATTACATAACCACGGATGAACTTAGGGTTTATTGCAAATACGTGTTTTCACCCAAGAAGTTCATGCCTCCTTTCTCCTTATTTATCTCACCTATAGTATTACTAGGGTTTTCTGAGCACGGAGTTTGCCAATCATCACTTTAATTCTAACCTTCAGGGTTATCCTACTCTAGCTTCATTGCATTACTACAAAAACTGTCTAACAAATGCTCTTAATAAGAACTCTAGCATGACCACATTCTTAAGGTGCCTAGTCATTAGGATAGGTCAATGCTTCTATTTGAGATTTGCAAGAGCTCCTTATAACTCTTCTTCATTTATGTCTGCTATGGCAGCCTTGATTTTTTTAACCATCATAATTTCACATAGCTTAAAATTTTAATTTGATCTATCTCGATTCTTATTTATCTTGTTTATGGTGCCTTCATCTGAGGTCTAACTATCTTGCTTGACTTGCCATGTTAAGAACATATCTCGATGGATGGCATTCTCTTAGTTACCATCAAAAGTATTTTAGTGAAGAATTAACCCCTCATCCTTGATTTGATTAGGGCAATTATTGTGTTTTAGGTTCCAATTGAATGGTAACCCCATAAGTACTAAAGAACTAAATTCCGTTAATAAACACCGAATTACTTCATATGAATAAATAGCTGAAAATTTCGCAGCCTTTGGGGTTTTTTTAATTATGCCATTAACCTTATGACTAATAAGTTCAAATTTCAGGGCTTTTAGTGACCCTTGGAACCCCTTGAATTGATATATGTTGATCTATTGATTTACAAGAATTTTCACTTATGTTTCACTTTGTTATTTCGCAAGTTTTCACCTAGGTGTTATCCTTCAAGCCATAGTTTGGTTTCAACTAAGTTATGAATGTAGCCCATGTTTCCCAGTGTTTGAACCTAGGGCTCTGGTACCAAAATGTCATGCCCAAAATTTAGGGCAAGAACGGGATAAATTCTTTTTTTTTAAAACATAACTTTTAAAACATTAAATCGACAAATATAAAATGCTATAACATGTTTTGTCTTAACTAAGTTTAGAGTTAATTTTTTTTCATCTACTAGCTCAAGTAATCAAACTAATTGAGATAATATGTTGAATTCTAATTGAATAGTTTTATTGTCGCATCGCTTTTAATCAATAATTATATCAACTTAACTAACATAGAAATAGATTAATCCCCCATATCCATTCGTAGTTCTTAGGATCTAATTAAACTAGTCCTAGCACTTAGTTTTTATAAGTGTCTTTATTTTACTCACCAACAATTAAATGGTAGATTAAACTATAACAACTAAAGGGTCGATTATATTCGTAAATGAATATTTTTCTGTAAAGTTTAATCTCATGCACTCACGTCTAGGAGAGCTAAAAATTAAACTCTATAGTCCTAAAATTTTACATCAGAATTAAATTTCCTAAATGTTTAATTTAAAACATCTCAATTTATTGAATTAAAATAAAAAAATTACTTCACAAACATTTAATTCATAGACATCTCAAACTCTTTAAATTTAAAATTAAATATTAACTTCATTAATATTAAATTTGAAACGTCTCAACCTATGTAAATATATATCTATATATTTATACATATATATAAATTCATATATATGTATATAATAAAATTACATATATATTTTACCAACTTCATATTCATAACCTTGTTTAAATTATATATATATATATATATATATAAAATCATATATATATATAATAATATATAAAAAATCTAAAAGGGTTTACCCATGCAACCCTAACCCTTCTTTATATTTTAAAATAAGAACTCTTCTTATTTTATTTTATTTTTATTGACCCCATTTACCCTAGCCCTAACTGGGCTAGGGTACTAATTCATTTCTTTTTTTTTTGTTTCTTTATTCTTTCTTTCCCCTGCATAGGACTGAATAGGGTCAGGCGGCGGCCATGGCATCGGACGGGGCGAAGGCGGTTAGAAGGGGCATCAGTGGGACTCATGCCCGGGTGACACTGTGTATCCCCACAGTGGTGTCCAAGCGCCGCCCATTGTGGGAATACACAGTGGCGGGCTGAGCCCTTTCCATTGCGGTTACCCGTAGTGGGAGGCCCCAACCTCCACTGTGGCTTCCCACAGTGGCGGCCTCCATGCCGACCACTTTGTGGAGCCACAGTGGCAGCAGAGCCGCCGCTGGCCCACTATGCAAACACACAGTGGGTTCGGCCCTTGCTTACCGAAAACCTAGTTTTTTTTTTGTTTTTTTTTTAATTTATTATTTAATTTTTTTTTATATATATATATATATTTTGTATATGTTCATTTATATATTTAAGATAGTAGGTTTTGTTTGAAGGAGGCTCTTTTAAACATATTTATATTTAAATAAATTTATCTATATGTATAAATATTTACCCATATATATATATATATATCCTTTTTCTTTTTTTAAATTAAGTAACAGATCTAGGGCATTTTCTTAGAAAAAAAATGCTGATATATATTTACATTGAAACATTTTAACAAATCAGATAAATACTTCAGTTTTGGATCATCGTATTTACTTCCTTTTAATCAAACTCCTAGTTGCAAAAATAAAATAGATGGATTATTTAATTATGGATCTACTTTCTGCAAGTTTAAATTGATTATTAGAATTAAATATACTTAACACAACAACCTTACAAAATATTTATTTCAATCAATCTGATTAACAAAAGATTCTATTTCTGCAAGCAAACCTAATGACAGAATTTGACAAATCTAACAGTAACTAATTAAACCTATATTTTTATTAAATAAAACTTAGAGATGACACTAATATTTTTATATTATTTTATTTTCTACTAATAATTAAAATAACAGATTTAGATAACCAAGTTTTGCATTCCCATGAATAGATCTAAGATGTTTTATTACCAGCCTACTATATGCATGCAATTCCATTCCATTTCTTTTCTAATGTTTTGCTTAAAATGCATAAAAGGAATGAATACATTTCTTTCTTTTCAAAGCATCCTATACACAACAGTTATTTATTTCAATACTTTAGGAACTAGAAACCAGAAATAATCATTTCTTTCTGCAATATAACATAAATAAATATTACATATCTTTAAAACATATCCCCAAGTCTTTATTGTCATTTTACAAATAGGTCTCTTTTTTCAAATAAATGAGGACTTTCAAAAAAAATTAGCCGCATCCTCTAATTGCCATAGCATTATACTATTGGAATCATTGGCATGCTTCTATGAGCACTTGGACTTCACCCTTCTCCATGCATTCAAGACATCCTTACATGTTAGGAATTCATCTCTCCTCCTCAACAAGGTACAAAAATGATGATCAGATAGGTGTCTATCCATGATAGCATCAACACTAACATCCATTAGCAACAAGCTCTCAACATAACTTTTGCATTCAACTAAAAGGTTTGGAGCAAATCGGGAATGTGGCTCATTAATTATATCATCAACACCTGAAAAAATTGACTGTTTTCATCCACATGAAGCCTTTGATTGAATATCAATATAGCTACATCTAGTCTACCTTTCGTCACCTTAACGATAATGTGGCACTGGCAGCCCCGTTTCTTTGTAAATTTCCTTGCATGTTCCTTTGTGGGAGGATCATTCCTATGTTCATCTGGACCACATGCACACCAATAACTGAAATGCATATTGTAATATTATCAACAACCAATCTGAAGACATAAAATATTGCATACATATTAGATGAATTATGCAATGTACTCACCACGAATACATCATCATTGAGTGCTCTTTTAAGCTTCCACTATGCTTCTCATTATGATGCGTACAGATAAATGCGGCTTCCACACTTTCAACCAAGGCTTCTCCTGTAAGAAAATCATTCAATCTATGAAGAGGAATGACTGCACAATGGTCAGTATGACCATCAGCTTCAAGAACAATTGAACTCCAATGGAGATTGTTGGCTGAAAAATGACCAGCTCCATTGGTAACATCTTGAACTTGTAAGTCCATTAACAATTGCCATTTGTGTTGTCTCCCCATCCTAATAACATATTCCATAGGACAATATTCTCATGAATACCAGACGTTATTGATTTCGATAGGGGAAAGAAAACATATAACAAAAAATAAATAAATTAAAAACTAAGTTGGTTCGCTGTCTATAACAATTCATCATTAGCACATTCAAATAATTGTTTGGAGATATTTCAATAATGTATTATTCTGACCATAAATGTACTCATATCCTCCATCGTTGAAGTGATTCACTCATGCAATTAACCTTACATAACAATATCAATGTTTATATGTGTTATGAAGATGTTGCCTATGTATGTTGTTCCATTGGTTCCGTGAAAATAACATCAGATAAAAGAGAAATTGTTGCATTCTATACATAAAATGTTGAATCAGTGTTAGAGAGAAATAAAGAAAGCATGTGGCCAAACGACACCATACCAACTGTGGGTAGAAGGTGTGCAGATGGAAGAGCACTTACTATTCTACATAGTGCATGATGAAATTTACAGTCTAGGGATATTGGCCACCCCACATCGACGTATTCCAAAGAAATTCATTGTCTCTTGGGGTTGGCGACCTTGAATTTGGCAAGGACTAAATACCTTAAATACACATATACAATTAATGCAATATCCTAGCCCTCTAACCAATTTCCCCACATGAAAGATGACGGGAAATCATGTGAATCATTTCCAGTAATGTGAAACAAGTAACATTGCTGCAAGAAACCTCAAATATCAAAGAAATCATTGACATCTCTTTAAAAAAAATAAAAATTGACAATTGACAAAAACAAACAAAGCATAAAAAAGAATGAAATCCTGCAATCTGTGCACAAAATATGGCCAACAACAAAAAACTAAATAATACATTCTTCTAACGGGGCTACCAAATATTGGTTTCCCAACAACTACTAACTTCCTGTTTACACATTTCGTCAATCCAACATTGTAATCATATAGCTAATTGCATAGAGGTAATTTTTGTTTAAGGGGTGTACAAACCTCGTTTACCCAAGGATATATTTTCTCTTTCAAATGAATGGTTTCAAGAAATCTCCATAGTAGGCCATCAAGTAAACCTCATATCATCCATGAACTTAACTTAGTCATACTATAAAAAATAATGTCATATGCAACCTGCAAACCTCTATCGTGAATTAGTTCAACAACCTCCAATATGAATCAACATACCACGTAGATGACTAAAACAATCGAGGAGAATATAACAAGAGAATGACATTGTGTTTCACATTTAAAAATGTTACATGGAAAGGATGAAAGGCATGTACACCAAAACCCATGCGATAACCTCCAAAACCCACATATGTTCATTGTTGCCACCAACCTCAAACATACAACTCATTGTTTACATATGTAGACATAAAGCTCAATCAGTAATAGAAAGGAGGGAAATCTTAAAAATATGATGCATCCTACGAATAGTGACTAGAAGTTGTGCATGTAGTGAAGAGCATTCAATGATCAATCGTCACCTCTCTCATTAGTTATGTATTTTTTTTTGTGTACTGAATGGAAAAAGGTGATGATGATATACAAAGAATAGAATAATTATTTTTCAAAACAATGATCCAGTACCACACTGCACAACTAAATATTTGAGTACCACCAAAAACAAATGGTAGTTTAGATAGGAGGTTTAGAAATGAGAATCCAGAGCCTCTCAAGAAATGCAACTACAAAAAACACATTTTCATTAACTACCAAATATTGTTTCTGTGTTTGGCCTAAATTTAATCAAAAATAGCTTAAGCCCATCTGTCTTGTTGGGCACTGAAACTGTGCTGCACATCATACAAACCAAATACTTCATTTTCAGGGATTGTAAAACAAGCGTGGTTATCCTACCTGCAACATTCAAATCATATTAAACTTAAAATAAAACCCAACTATTGAAAAGAAATTCCCACGTTGTAAGGGGAGCTGACTGGGGTTTTCAAACAACTAGAATTTTTTTTGGAACTTTTCAAATCTGCTCAGTTTGTATCTCTGCTTTGTGTTTTATTTAAAATTTCGTTGCATTTCTTGTCAAAAATAGAAAGGTTGTCCACACTTAAATTAAATCACTTTAGCATATTGATATTAACTCAATTAAATAACTACACAATTTAAAAATGAAGAGAATTGATCTTAATTCAACTATGCAACTGAGAATAACACTGAAACTTAATGAGATGTGCTCCTTAATTGTTATTGTTTAGCACTTGATTAATAACTGGGAAGATGAATATAATTATTGCATTGAATGCAACATGATCAACTATATGTAATGCCTTGAAATGCAATGTGATTATCTAAATGTAATGCCTCTATATGTTGCACTGAACGCATGTATCTTTTCTTTTATCTAAAGACTATGATCACAATTCAAGGTTGTATAGTATCAAATTGGCATCTACTTATGATAGAGGATGTAATAATTGAGCACCCTAAGTTTTCACTTATCAAAATATTACATGCAAATTTTTAAAACACTCCTATTTTTAATCTAAATTAAACTATCATAAATGCCACGACACGCAATGTAAATTTAAAACACAATAAATAATACTGTGGTTTTCCACACACAACAATATTTATAGAAAACATGATGGTTTTCTGGTAAATTATGGGAGCATAATCGAGTTAGGGTTTTCTATTCCCTTATCAACTCCACATATATTATGGCTCTTAATTACAAGGGAAAATCTATTACTCCATTCATTGCATATTTTTCATCTAGCTTTATCCCATGAAAATCGTGTCATTTGTTAAATTAATTGGCTTAAAATTAATTCCTTGATAATCTTATGTGAAACACGACCATCTATTTTTTTTGATGAAAACCTTCGGAATCAAAGTCCTTTGTTCACTCAAACTCAACAAACCTCTTGCCTTAGCATTTCCATAACCAAGTGTTGTATGCATTAAAAGGGGCAAACAACACCAATGACCTGGGCATTTACAACTACTTTGGGTTATGTAAAAGCAAGCCACTAGGATCACTTGATATTTTATAATGAAGACCCAATTTTAACACCCAAAGGGTATGTACGATAAATCCCAGAATTGAAAATCTCATGAGACCTTATATGACCTAGAAAGTTCACTTAGTGTTCAAATCAAGTGTACATTTTTTGACGATGTTTGATTGTTTGTTAAATGCTATGATTTGAGATGTTTGAAAAGTTTAGTATGATATTTTGAATGTACATTGTTGCATGGCAAACTTTTCTTTTGTTGGTGTTCTTGAAGTGTTTATAATGCTTAAGCAACATTTTCCAATATACTAAAAGTTATCCTAAAATGATTGTATATGTTGAAATTTTGCATATGAGAAAAACATGCAAGTTAATTTGAAGGCTTTAATTTTAATGAGATTATGAAGATTCAATGTTGGAGAGTGAAACAATGTTACAATACATTTGAAGTGCATAACATTTTCCACAATGTTAAGAGAATACATAAGAAAAACATAGAAGGTTGCAAACATTTATTTAAGGTTGCCACAATGTGGTAAAGTAAAACAAATTGAATCTTACATACTATTTGTGATATGTTTGATGATGTATAGGTTTAATACAACCATCCAATGTGACTAAATTTTTATCACACAATGCCTTTGAGGTATTTCAAGGTGAATAATAATGAGGTATTGTATGAAAATATTGGTTCATGTTGAAGTTATTTTCAATAAAGGAGTTAAATTCATGTATTCTAGCCAAGAGGGAATGGTCAAGCACCATTAAAATTGGTTTTTATTTTAGTAATGGAAGAGTTGTTGCTATTAGATTATTGTTTGCATAAAATATAATATAATTTATAACAATTCAAATAATATTTACTAACAATAACAATAACTTATACTAATTACTAACTTATCTACATAATTGATAATATACTAACATAAAATATAACAAATTCCTAACCTTTAGCTAAGTGTTAAAAACAACAAGAATAGGTTAAAGTACAACCAAAGATGCCAACACTATTGTGGTGTTGTTGAAGGAATAAGAAACCATCTCTATATTCTTATTATGAATAAAAAATCATGGTGATATTCCCAAAATAATGAGAGTAAGGATGAACGCACTCAAAGGGAGTAAAATAAGTTAAAGTTCTAATAAATGCCACAATACACAATGTAAATTCAAAACACAGTAAACAAAACTACAGTTTTCCACATAGTAATCTTTGTAGACAACATGAGGGTTTTCTATTATATTAGGGCAGCATAGTCTGAATGCACGTTTTTGGCCGAAATTAAATATGCATACTTTGTTTCACCAAAAAAATGCAACTTCAGAGGCCGAAACCCGAACAAATTCCACAAATAACTAAAATTCCAACATTAAAGAGATGGGTTCCTTACTCACTAGTTTTTTTGTGTCGAATTCTTTGGTAACCCTCGCCGAATCCAACCTCCTTTCCCACAGTGACAAAAACCCTCATTTCCTCCAATTTCGAACACACAAAACCCTACGTTTTATGGCCAAAATTAGAAATCCATACTTTGTTTCACCATAAAAAATGCCCTTTCAAAGACCTAAAACATTAAAAAAATCCATGAATAACTGAAAATTGCAACATTAAAAGGTTGCATACCTTACTAGTTTTTTCTCTTGAATTCTTCCTTCACCCTCTCCAACCTCCTTTTGTGCAGTGAAAAAAATTGTTGTTATCCTTGGTCTCTCTTTTACATCATCCAAAAATCGTTCATAGCCTGTGTCTTAAAGAAAAAAAACACCGTTGTTTTCCAAATCCTGTATCTTGCATCATCTCTCCCTGGTCTCTCTTTTATGACATCCAAATATCATTCCCAGCTCATGTCGTAATGAAAATGTTGTGTTTTCAACATAGCCATAAACTTCCCGCTGACCGTCTAGGTTACGGTTGTATACACCTAAAAATGGTCTGAAAATTAATTAAATACATAGTTATTTAATTAATCCCCTTCTCAATTAATTGAATTCACAAGCTATTTGATTTATTTCCCTATTCATCTACTAGTAAATAAGTCTAAGTGATTTATTTATATAGTTCATTCAATAATCCCCCTTTGATTAATTAATTCTAAATTAATTAATTCCCCTCATTTTAATCAATTCTTCTAATTCCTAATTAAGAATAACAAACTCAAGTTTGTTGATTAATTTCCATTTTCCTAATATTTGAGTTTCTAAATTCAAATATGAGCACATGGCTCCTAACTTCTAACCACCTAGCCTAACCACCCCCTAACCTAACCCATTCTATCTAATCTTGGGTTTAACTAGCCCTATCCTATCTTGCACATCCTAACCTTTTTTATTCTAACCTCTTGTGGGTTGGATATCCCCTCCTTGAGACACATGACACTTTGGCCACATTTCTTCTCCCTTGGACACTTGCCCTCTCATGAGAAAGGATCTTGGACACTTGTCACCATAGAGATGACAAGTGCCCCTTCCTCCAACCTCTTCTCCAACTTCCCCAATCCTAGCCCTTGGTATCTTTAGGTCGAATCCAGACCGTCGATTCCTTCCACCTCGAATTTGGCCTTGGAATTCCTATAAATACCCCTCATTTTGGAGCAAAAAAGATCCCTTGCATTCATAGTTTTTGCATTGTTATTATAGGCATTTGAATTCATATCATCTAGCATAATTGTTAATTTGGATTAATCATAACACCTTAATCTAGTTTCCTTTTTATCAAATCATGTAGCTTGAATAGATCATTCTAGCTAGAGCATGCATACAATCATCTTAGCCTCATACATTTGCATAATTATGAAGTAGCTGCTCAACTCTTGAGTTTCCATTTTGGAGGTCATTGCTCCGCTGAGAGCCAAAAATCCAACACCTTCAAGGTCCTCAAGAATAGAGGAATATGGGGAATCTTAAAGGAGGCCATTGGTTTGCATATTTTATTTAGTTTCAAATTGTGCTTCCTAGTTCTTATTGTTATCTCATCTATGTGCATGTTTAACATAATTAACCACATTTTTAGCAGTACAATGGTCGCCAGCCACGAACCAGACATTTACCGCCAAAATGGGTCATGCACTGACTTCACTGTACGTGAGTTTTCGACAATTTCAATGCCTAATGTTGAAGCCTGAAGTTCATTTTTCTCAGCACCGTCTTTCCTGTACTCCATTCTCGACATTGGAAAAGAAGCGGTTGGCGTCGAAGCCCGACGTTCATTTTTCTTGGCACTGTCTTGTTATAAATGTCCTCATGATGTGTTTTCATGTCCATGCTAGAACACGAAGCGCTCCACGCAGGGCCCATGAAAGTCCACTAATGTATGGCGCATGCCTGTAATGGAGTACGATGTCCTATTTTATGTGGAGGATAGCCGCTTCCATTTCTTATTAACCTTTCTTACATGGAAAAATATGAGTTTTGTTTTACTTTTCTACTAATTTTAAAATAAGCATTCCTTTTAAGACTCACATGCAATAAGTCCCTTTCTAAATTTGAGCTTTTCCTTAATAATATTCAATAGCTCTCTTACTTTTTCTTATTAAAGTTCATGAATTTTATAAGTTTCTAAATAATATTTTAATAGAAACTTTTATTTTAAGTTTCTTTTTTTCTTAAAAGGATTTTTTAATTTATTTCTTTTAATTAATTACATGCATCAAATGCATGAGATATATATAAATAAATTAGCAGATTTTTAAAAGAATAAATGAAATAAAAAAATTAAATATAATAGTGAAATTTTATTTTTAATAAATCACAATCTTTAATTAAAAATACATTCTTTTCATTTAAAATACATTTCAAATATATATATATATATATATTATTATAATTTATATTTAGAATTTAAAAATTAAAATAAAATTAATACACATATTAATTAGAATCATGTAATAAGAAATCATATTTCATGATTAAATAAGTACACAATTAATTTAATTATTAATAATAATTATGAAAATAATAAGGGTCGTGACATTCTCCCATAAGAACTTTAAATACTCTTTGCTGCTTATTGTAAGTTTCAATACTGTCACCTTCTAGAAACACCACATACTCAATCAATATCAACACTATATCTCAGAACAACATCTGAACACTTATTTTTAGACCAAACACATTAGACAAGAAATGACAAGACAATATTGAACATAATTGCACTGAAACACAACTAAACAATTGCAACACCAATGACAACATTAATAAGCTTCCATGACAACAAGTTTGACATCAATGAAAACATAAACAAACTCATGTTTCAACACTATGGAGGTTTAGGATAAAATCCCTCATTGGGACATCTCTAAATTCTTTAATTACAAGACATGCACATGTGCCTAGGGAGAAGAAGTAAAAGTTGGAGAAAAGGGTTATATAAATATATCTTCATTGGATTTGGTGTTTGTGTGAATTGATACAATGTTTGAACCTTGCAACTAAGATAGTTTTGTATAAAAGAAATGTTATCATTAGAAAACTTAAAAATTATTTCATAGTATTGTAGTTAGGAAGAGATGAAAAGAAATATGTTCTTAAACTAATCCTAGATATTGACAAGATTGAACCAGAATCCCATGAATGAATTTCATAGGATAAGAGCTTAGTTATTTTAGTTAATCCTAAAAAAGATAAATAAAATCTTTACCTTAGTCATTAAGGAGGTCCACTCAAAAAATACAACAATCAGAAAGGTATACTCCTAATTGGAAATGTATTTTTCTTTTGATTACTAACATTGATGAGCCTATGACTATAAAAGAGGCTATGGGTATGAATGATGTATAATATTAGAAGGTGGTTGTGGACAAGGAGGTCATTTCTTTCAGAAGAATAATATGTTGGACCTAGTACCTTTCTTTATGGACAAAATCCTACTAGATGCACATGGGTGTTCAAAAGAAAAGTAATGTTTTATGGTAGTATTGAGAAGGACACAACAAGATTAGTTGCAAAGGTTTATTCCTATGTTGACTTAATAGATAATGGTGAGGTTTTCTCCCCACTAGAAAAGGTAACATCCATTGAATTTCTATTATATATTATTGTAGCATACGATCTTAAGGTTGAACAAACAAAAATGAAGACATTTCTTCATGGTGATTTAGAGGAAGAGATTTATATGATACACTCAAATTACTACATTGAGAAAGGTAAAGAATATTTGGTTTGTAAGTTGAATAAATCTTTGTGGTCTTAAGTAATCTCCTAGGATATGGTACCAAAAGTTTGATTCTTTTGTGTAAATTTTGGTACCAAGTGGGAGAATGTTGGGAATAAGGTGTCTCAAACTTAGAGTCCTAATGTGTTGTTTATTTAATTATTTTATTTTATTTTTTGGAAATCACAACACATAGGGGCCTGGTGTCATAGGTTGCTATGTTGGGACTATTACAATTTATTTTAATTATTATAATGATAACTAGTTTGGTGGAAGAGTCATGGAGAGTTATTATTTGGTAGTTGGTATTTATGGTGTAAGGAAGTTAAGTAGTTGAACAAATTCCTACACTAACCCTTAGAGGAGGGTGATGCAATTTTTTTATAGATCTTTAAAAAAATTAGAGACAACAAAAATAAACATAAATAAAACACATACCACAACATAGCGATTTACATGGGTAAAACATTTTTGGAAGAAAAACCCCACAGTCCAAAATATGTCTAATATATTATTCATAATTCAACATTAGATTACAATATACTTGTAGAGAAAGCTTCTTGTAGGAGTATCACCAACAAAGATCTAAGGAAACTCAATAGTTATTATAATTTTCAAATACATCACAATACACAACCATAATACAATGCCCTTATAAAAGAGGGTTGCCTTCTAGGCCAATAAAGTGCACAAAATATTCACCATTAGATCTATGACCTAATGATAAATGATCAAGAATTACACTGATTAATTATACATAAAATGTGGCTTTGGGGGTGTTTTCCTTGAAATCCCCCATTGGGGTGTGCAACCCCAGGACCCCCCCAATGACCTTACCCCCATACCCCACAAGGGGGTATTCCCCCCCCCCCCCTCGTGATTCTTCACACTCATTTATCAATAGTAACCATTTATTATTGCAAGGTTGAGACATCATTTTCCTAACATATGGTGGAGTTCACTTTTGACAAGTGGTGTGAGTTAGGTGTTGTATATGACAAGATGAATGTTATGGGTGAGTCATGAGTTAGTGCTTTGGAAATTTTCTATGTGCAACATGTCATGTGAATACCAACTTTATTTTTAGCACCACTTACCTTTTGAGTGTATGAGTTGATTTTGGAAACATGGTCACTTTCCACTCGAGGTCTATAAATATGTGGCTTCTTAGTATATTTTTTATGATGATAGGTTGGATATCTTCTAAGAAGTTGTTATATGTCAAAAGTTATCAAGAGTTATATGTTGTTGTAATTACTTATTAAGAGCACTAGCTTTGTGCATTGTATTGTATCTATTGTTTGTTGTTGATTTTACAGTTGAGCTTTGACTTTTTGAGTATGGATTTTTTCTCGAAAGGGTTTTCCGATGCAATTTATATAATGTTATGGTTTTATTTATTTAAATTTGAATTTGTATGTGTTTGTCTAATTTGTAGCATTTAAAGGGTTTGCAATTTTTTTGCACTATCTCTCATGTCAGATTTAACATTTGGAAGTGTTATTCCACACATTGCTTCCTTTCACATATATGTACATACATAAATATGTGTATGTATATATGTATACATTTATGTATACATGTATATATATACATATACATACGTGTATACATACACATATACATATACACATACATACACATACACATATATATGTATATGTATATGTATATACACACACACACATACATACATAAATGCATACATACATACACACACACATATACATACATACATAAGTATATATATATATATACACACACATATATGTATACATATACATGTATATGTATATGTATATGTATGTATATGTATATATATGTATGTATATGTATATATATATATATGTATGTATATGTATATGTATATATATGTATATATACATATGTGTATGTGTATGTGTATGTGTATGTGTATGTGTATGTGTATGTGTATGTGTATTTGTATGTGTATGTGTATCTGTACATATATGTGTATGTGTATGTGTATCTGTATCTGTATGTGTATCTGTACATATATGTATAGATACACATACACATACACATACACATACACATATGTATATATACATATACATATACATATACATGCATATGTATATGTTAAGGAATGGACAAAGTGAGAATTGTGTTTCTCCAAATTTTACAATACATGTTGTAGACACCTAAAAATGTCTCATTACTAACAACACTAATTATTCCTCTATATTAATTAAATATTTCTTTAATAATTTAATTAATCTAATTTTATTCTTCCAAATTAATATTTCTTCATCACATCTTAATTATTCAATTTCTCTTTAATCATTCAATCATTCAATCATTTAATCATTTAACCCTCTCTTTAAATTAATTGAATAATTTTATTATTATTTGATTAATTTCAAATTTATAACTTTAATTAAATTCTCCTTCCCTGCCTGTTCTACTAAGGTGAATGGCTTTTATTTTATGGGAAAGAGGGGTTGGTTGGGCGAAATTAGTTGGAAATTTTAAGGGGCTTTCGTTACCCTATTTCTTGAGGCTAGATGCTTTATTGTTTTCATCACCATGTTGTTGGCTCTTTGTCACTTTTCTCCTATGGAGGTGGAGACTTTGGTGGAGATTGTTTGCTTGGTGTATGACTGGTTTGTGCCTCATTACCTTTTTAAGTTTTTGGTAACCTTTCTAAAACCCAATATTGCAGAAAACTGGTATTGTTCTGATATTTTCCAATGGATCTTGTGGGGTTGAACGGTGTTTGGGATGTTCAGTTGGTGGTCTGTCTCTCTTCAGTTCCTATGGAGGTGGAACAAAGTTTTGTTGGAAGGGAGCTGAATTTTAGAAGGATTATCTTTGTTGGTTTCAATATGTTAGTTTTGGGAGCCATATCAAAACCCAATATGAAGGTATGGGCAGTTTGTTAAAATCCCCTAATTCTAGATCGTTCCTTTATTATTTTCTTCAAAACTCTAGTTGTTATGGTTTTGGGATCCTTGCCCAAAGCAAATGTTTAGGTTATGGGTACCTGGAAAAACCCTTGGTACTCATTGCAGGTCAAGAGAGCCTTAATAAAACCCTTGGATTATCTTGTATTAACATCTTTTGGTATTATTTGAGCCATGAGGAGTATGGCTTTGGCCTTCTTCTTTTCTAGCTAGTTTCTCAATAGTTACACTTTGATGAATAGGTTGAGGTTGGGTTGCTGGATGACTATGATGCCTCTTTTGGTAGCATTCTGATGCCCTCCTAAATGGCACAAGGTTAGCAAATGATAAACAACACCAAAGACACAAAAACTGTTAGTGTTAGTCAATCAAAAACTAATCTAAAAAGGCATACCAAGAGAGACACTAAAAACATGCTAATGTATCTAATAAACGAAACAAAGATTATGAGGCATCTCCAACTGCCTCTTAGCATGGCCTTAGCTCCTTCTCCCTTGTTCCTCTTCTCTCCAAGTTCCAAAATAGTGTAGCTCTCAGCAGCTTTTTGCACTATGGATGCTTATGGAGGATTGAGATTGTAGTATAGCTCTAAATGTGAAATGAAAATCTAATACTAATCTATTGATGCTAAAATGATATATTTTAACCAAAATAACAAGATATGAGTTAATTATGCTAAAATGCTCTCTTAAAATGCCTATAGCTTAAATGCATACAAGTTTTTAGAATCTAGATTATGAAGGAATGGGCTCTATTTATAGGAAAAATGGAGCAATGGATGGCCAGGATTGAAAGGTTTAATCAAGGGTCAAGCTTGAAAGTTGGGGATCCATGTGCACAATTGGCACCAATAAAATAGTGACAAGTGTCAACATAGGATTGGGTTGAGAGAAGAGGTTGGAGGCATTAAAGGCCTGAGAAGACCTCATGGTTATCTAAAGGCTAAGGGTCAAGTCTAAATTAGGATTACCCACTGGATTAGGAGTTAATGCAAGGATAAACCTTTGTGCAAATGATTAAGAGATAATCATGGTCAAAGCTTTAAAGGCTTGATGAGACCCTTGGGTTGGGTAGAGGTTGAGTCAAAACAAATGTTTTAACCATGTAGGAGGGTTTGGGTTAACCATTAATGGTTATTGGAGACTTTGTGGATTAAGTGGTTGGAAGTTGGAAGCCTTTAATGGCTATCAAAGACTTTGAGGATTTAAGTGGTTGAAGGTTGAAAACCTTTAATGGTTATCCAAGACTTTGAGGATTTTGAGAAGTGACTTCCCTTTGCTTAGGGATGTGACAAAGTTTAGAGGATGGATTAGACTAATTAGGAAGGGGTTAGAAGAATCTAGAAGGGGATTAGATTTTGCAAGTGGATTTGGTGGGTGAGGGAAAATAGGATTTTATTTAAAATAAAAATTAATTTATTTCAAAATGTGTGCAAATTGCATTTGTAGGAAAATGCAAGTGGGGTGGGGATAATGATTTAAATAAATGTTTTATTTAATTTATTTAAAAGAGGAATAGGGGGATATAATTAAATAAATTGATTTTATTTATTTAATTGAATGGAATTTGATTTAATGAATTAATTAAAATAAATTGAATAATTTATTTAATTAATAGAAGAATGTTTGGAGATGAATTAATTAAATATTAATTTAATTAACTGATGGCTAGTGGATTTTTAATCAAATAAATAGGAAATATTCATTTAATTAAAATGGACAGATTTGTGTGACTACATTTGCCCCTCTTTGAGATGGTGCAGTTTATCGCATCGTTTCAAAGAAAGAAAAATAGGTGTGAAGAAATGCCCCATAAAATGTGAATTTAATGGGTGGTATGCCCCCTTGAGAGATGGGCCGAAAAATTTCAAAAAATCGGGCGATCTCTCGAAAAAGAATGAAAAGTGGAGGGGAGGTAGAATAGAAGAAATTAGAACTAATGATGAAAGAATGGGAGAAAATGGAGTGAATATGAAGAAACAACAAGCTAACGAGTACCCTGAGGTCATGCAAGAGATACATAGTAGATGTAGTGTGGGGTTTGGATTGATGCTATACAATTGATCAAAATTGGTTGAACAATCTGGTGCAATCGGTTTAATTGCCCCGGTCAAGTCAAAGCATGATAGTTGATGCCAGTTATTTGCTTGGACAAGATAAAGTCTGAGTAAGTGAATCAAAGTGACCTGATGTGACTTAGACAATTGATGTAATTGCCCGATGAAGTCAAGGTATATGAAGCAAAATACTCGTTGAGACGTAGACAATTGATAGTGTGTGCGTGTGATGGATGGTTGTGGGGAATCATGGCAGACCCGTTGAGACTAGGTCATTATGATAAATGCCTGATGTAGTCTAGGATTACCATAATCGATTACCTATTGAGACCCGAAGATACTTGATCAGAGTATCCGTTGATAGTCTAGGTGTGTGTGAGTCGATGTATCTGTGCAGATAGAGTAACTTTCTTGACTTATTGGATGACTTAGCATAGGAAACACAATCCCTCCTATTTAGAGATGGATGGTGATGAATGTGGCTTGATTGGGTTGATTGAGAAATGATGTAGGGTATGTGATACTGATTATCGAGATGGGGAGGGTGAGGGGGGGTGGGTTCGATGTTAGATAGAAGAAATGGAGAACCTATGACTCATTCCTATGGAAGAAGAGGAAAATAGAGTATGCATTATTATGACTATGTATGCATGATATGCAGCTATTATGAATGTATGGATGGTTGGAATGCAACAGAATGCAGTATATACAGATGAGATGGAATGACGATCCATAGTGCTCTATTTTTGTCATTGAGCTTTAAAATGTTGGAAGAGAATACAAGCATCTTGACATAATGATTCAAGATGACTAGAGTATTTCTTACATGGATTTGATATAGCAAGTTAATACAAGCAACTTGATATAATGGATCAAGTTGACCTGAGTATTGCTTGCGGAACATACAAGGATTATCTCCTTTCATGCATGACTTGGATCGTCCTCCTTGATCTTAGGCTGATCATATCCTGAGACAAGTGCATACCATACTAAGAAATAAAAACCGTTATCCAATTTGGATGAGGAGGAACCAAAGAAGGAGCATTGTATCTGCAAACAAATAGTATATACATAAAGAATAAAGAATAAGGATCCTTGGTAATGGTTCATGCCCATATGGTCAAGGTATACATTGTAGTCAGCAAGCCATAATGATCTATGACTGCATTTGGCATAAGATCACGTAGCTTGGTGAACTTCCCACGTAGACACCATTAGTACATGCCCTAGAACTTCATCGGAAATAATGCGCAAATGATACAAAACAATGCTGAAAGATCCTGATACAGATAAACAAATGAATTACTCACGAATCAACCAAGCATTTGATAGCTTAACATAATTTTCTTGTCAAAGAAAACGTCACTTTTGTCTTTGTTTTGGTAAGGAAGGATGCATCCTTGTTGAAGACAGTTTGATTGTTAATGTGGATTGTGTGGTCGTTTGGTAAGTGGTCATTGTGTGAGTGTTTGTGTCAATGTTTGTTTTGTATCTGTGTGGATGAATATATACAAGGTGTTGTCATGTTTTTTTTGTGTTTTTCGATGGTTTTTCGATGTTTTTGGATTTTGTGTAATAGTTTTTGAATGTTTTTGGATTTTGTGAGTCATTTTTGAATGTTTTTGGATTTTGCAAGACATTTTTGAATGTTTTTGCCAATGAATCACCAGTAATGTAGAATCCACTTCCATCAATAGGTTAAAGGCATTGCCCCCAGTTTTAGACATGACTAAAAAAAAGCGGGATGCTAGACGCATGAAGGACTTTCTTGGATTATAGATCAAATAACAAGCCATGGTTAGATGGATGGATGTGTGTATGTATGGAGGTGATTGCAATGAGCCTGAAAGATACTGGAGCCATTGCCTTTACGAGTGGCGCCTGTTTGCCAGGTTTTCACCATCGCACTTACCCAAGGTGCCACCGGAGTGGTCGTTCACTGTTTGGATGTATGATTTTTCTTTACTTTTTGAATGTTTTTATATTTTCTTCAGGACATTTTCTAAATGTTTTTGGTATTTTCTGGTATGTAGGGGAGCCTGATGCCTTGTACACCTTAAGTATAAAACCATTTGAGGTGCATGCTATTGATTGGATCTGCGAGCGGTTCTCCTTCTGATGTAGCCAACTGATATTTCCCGGACCCGAATACCGCAGTGACAACATATGGGCCCAGCCAGTTTGATTCAAACTTGCCCTGATGTTCTCTGTTTGGCTGATTGCAAGGATTTTCTCGAAGAACAAGATCACCTACCTCAAATGTACGAGGTCTAACTCGGTGATTGTAGCTTCTGCTCATGCACTGCTGATAGGCTTTGAGGTGATTGTATCCAGCTTGTCGTTTCTCATCAAGTAGCTCCAAGTCCTGAAGATGGGATACTCCGTATGCTTCATCATCGATGAGATTGTGCAAGGAAACTCGTAGTGATGGGATCTCGACTTCAATAGGCAAGATAGCTTCTGCACCATAGACCAACGAATAAGGAGTTGCACCTGTAGGGGTTCAAATGCTGGTTTGATATGCCCATAGCGCTGGATTTAGTTGAACATGCCAATCATGGCTGGCATCATTGACTGTCTTTTTGAGGATTCTTAATATGTTTTTATTGGATGCTTCGGCCTGATCATTGCCTTGTGGGTAATAGGGGGTGGAAAAGCGGTGTTGGATATGAAATTTCTCACAAAGTTCACGGACATCCTGATTTTTGAAAGGGAGACCGTTATCTGTGATGATGGACATGGGCACACCATACCGGCAGATGATGTAGTTGAGGATGAATGAGGTGATCTGCTTGCCGGTGACTTGGGTAAGTGGAACAGCTTCGATCCACTTTATGAAATATTCGGTGGCAGTAATAATGAATTTGTGGCCATTGGATGAAGATGGATGAATCTTACCCACAAGGTCAAGGCCCCATTGACAGAAAGGCCATGATTTCATGATTGGTTGTAGTTCCTGAGCTGGTGCATGTATCAGGTCACCATGAACTTGACATTTCTTGCATTTTCTGACAAAGTAGGAATCCTTTTCCATAGATGGCCAATGATATCCAGCTCGCAGGAGTTTCTTGGCGAGTGATGGACCACTTGAATGAGTCCTGCAAATTCCTTCATGTACCTCTTCCAAAGCCTTTGTTATCTCATCTTGTTCCAGACATCGAAGGAGAGTACCATCAAGACCGCGTCGGTATAGGGTTTCGGCAATAATGGTATATCGAGCAGTTTGGCGAATGAAGGTTTTACGTTGGTTATTTGATTGGTTGGGAGGAAGGGTGTGATCATGGAGATAGGTGTAGAACTCACCGTGCCATGGGGATTTAGAACCGACAAGGCGACATATCATCTCGGATTTAGGGATATCATAAGCGGGGATCCAAAGCTATTCTACCAAGAACTCGTAGCATGTTGAATTTTGTGGAAGATCTAGGAGAGATGCGATCATAGCCATAGCGTCAGCAGTTCGATTCTGATCTCTTGGTATCTGTTCAAAAGTGATAGTAGTAAATGATGCCTTTAGATTGTCCACCATTTGCTTATATGGCATGAGTTTATCATCCTTGGTCTGATATTCATCTGTTGCTTGTCGAATGACTAGTTGGGAATCGCCATAGACTTGCAGTTCTTGTAATTTCCATTATACGGCTAACCTAAGTCCTGTGATCAAGGCCTCATACTCGGCTATGTTGTTTGTGCATGGGAATGTGAGCCTGTAAGACTTCGGGATGCTATCACCTTGAGGTGTGATAAACAGAATGCCTGCCCCCGAGCCATGCCTAGTGTATGAACCGTCAAAATATAGTTTCCATGGTTGTGCTGTTGTGATCATGAATATCTCTTCGTCTGGAAAATTGGAAATAAGAGGATGATCGCCTATGAGAGGTGCATCGGCCAACTGATCTACAATAACTTGACCTTTGATAGCTTTACGGTCTACATACTCAATGTCAAATTCACTTAGAATCATCACCCATTTGGCCAAGCGGCCTGTCAATGCTGCTTTGCTGAGTAAATACTTGAGTGGATCAATCTTTGCAATGAGTTGTACCTTGTGTGTTAATAGATAGTGCCTCAGTTTAGTGGCTGCTAAGATTACTGCTAGGCAAGCTCGCTCAATAGGGGTGTAATTGAGTTCATAGCCTACCAGTGTGTGAGAGATGTAGTAAACAACACACTCTTTTCCTTCTGCATTATGTTGTGCCAATAATACACCTAATGCTGTACTGGTTGCTGAGATATAGAGTAACAACGGTCTACTTGGATCTGGTGGGATCAGTAATGGTGGTTTCATGAGATAGTCTTTAAGTGTCTGAAATGCTTGCTGGCATCGGGCATCCCACTGAAAGTGGATGTTCTTGTGTAGCAGGTGTGTGAATGGGTGACACTTATCAGCCAATTGTGCAATGAATCTTCAGATGGATTGAAGTCATCCTTGTAATGTCCTTAGCTGACTGATATTCTTTGGAGGTGGCATGTCCATGATTGCCTTTACCTTTGCTGGGTCGACCTCAATACCTTTGCTTGAGACAATGTATCCTAGAAGCTTCCCGGAGGTTACTCCAAAGACACATTTCTTTGGGTTGAGTCGAACATGGTATTGTTCCAGTCTATCAAAGATTTTATCTAAGATGTGGAGATGTCCTTTTTTGGTGAATGATTTTGCTAGTAAGTCATCAACATAATCTTCCATCATGGTATGCATCATGTCATGGAAGATGGTGGTCATTGCTCTTTGATAGGTGGCTCCTGCATTCTTTAGACCGAAGGGCATTACATTCCAGCAATATGTGCCCCATGGACATGTGAAGGCTGTCTTATGTTGGTCCTCTGGTGCGATCTTTATTTGATTATAGCCAGAGAAGCCATCCATGAGTGAAAGCATGGCATGTCCTGCTGTTAGATTCACTATGATGTCGATATTTGGTAGGGGGAAGTCATCCTTAGGACAAGCCTTATTTAGATCTCTGAAGTCAGTACAAATGTGGATGCCCCCTTTTGGTTTTCCAACTGGCACAATATTGGAGATCCATTCTGCATAATCAATTGGTCTAATGAAACCAACATCTAGGAGTTTCTTGAGTTCTGTTTTGACTAGCACTGCAATCTGAGGATGCATCTTACGAAGCTTTTGCTTGATAGGTTTGGCTCCTTCTGCTACGGTGAGGTGATGCATAACTAAATCAGGATCAAGCCCAGGCATGTCTGCATATGACCATGCAAAGTTGATCTGACGCTGCTAGAAGAACTCTATAAATTGAGGCTGTTCCTCTGGAGTGAGAAGAGATGCCAGATGTATGATATGAGGATTTTCAGGAGTCCCCACATTGTACTCTTTGGTTTCCTCGATGAGAATCGTTGATCGTTTCTGTTGTACATTAGCAGGGAGAATGTCAAACCCTTCATCCTCAGGCACCTCAGAGAGGTTTTCACCGTTGGATACGCTCTTTCTTTTTACTTTTGTTGGATCAAATAGTGCCACAGTGTGGTTTTCACTAGAAGATCCATGTTTTATTGTTATATTTTTGCAGCTGAAGGGTTTGGCATCCGCCCCGAAGTATGCTGCGCTATTAAGTTGAATGGCGAATCCAGCTTTGTGATCCCCGCTTGGTAGATTATCCCTTAATTCCAAAAAGTTAATGATGGCCTCATCGTTCTGGAAGAGGTCAAGACATGGGGAATTTGGTTGGTTCCATTCGATGAGTTTAGGGTGGATAATGGGCATTACTTCATCGATTAGGTTAAGTGCATTAGATGTATCAGTAAGGGTTAAGATAGTGTGGTGAAGGTTGTTAATGGTATTCTCCCTATCAGAATCAGGTGTAGGATGAAACGTAGGGTCTGTGGAAGACGTTTCTAGCTCAGGAACCCAAGTGGTCTTTATCTATGCTTCTCCGTAAATAGGGATATCTTTGCGTGGTGGAGGTGGTGATGTGTCTTCCTCATCTGAAGTGTTAAGCTGTACAGAATCAAATTCCCACTCATGTGAGTCAGTCTTTGAATCACTTTCCAGCATATGATTACTATACCATACTGGGATGTCCTTTGAGTTAAATACCACAGGTGTGATTGGTTGATGTACCTTTGTAATGATCAGTGCTGCAGGGCGATTGAGGGGGATCAAGGAATCTATTATAGGGAGTATTGGTAATATTGATTCCGTTGCTTCTGCTGGAACTGCTGGTGCTATAGATGCTGCTGCGGGTTCTGATACAGTTGTTGTTGTTACTGGTGTTATGGATGTGATGGGTGTTGTGGATGGGATTACTGGTTTGATTGGTGGGATGTTTGGTATTGTAGATGGTTGCGTTGGGGTTGTGAGCCTCAATGGGGTAGTCGGGATGGTGCTTGAAGCTGCTTTGATAATAAAAGGTGTCCTCTTTGCAGTAGGTTGACACAATGGTTTGCTGGGTTGTCCTTTAAATTTGAGTTTAGGAAATATTTCTTTCTCAAAGCCTAGGCCTGTATTACCTTTGGGCTTGAATTCCGGTAGCAGAGGTTCATGCCGTCCTTGTTTGCAATATCCCAAAGCACTTTGACCATCATACCCCATTCTTTACATAATGAGGAGGCCTTTACCATACTGATCCGTAGGAAGTGTAACTCGCGGTATATCAGTGGTGATGGGATCTTTATAGATCCATTCCGCCAGGTCCTCATCTTGTGTTTCCTCCTCTTGACTCTTTCCAAGAACGAAAGGTGTCAAGGCACATGCTGGTATGTTTAGTAGTTGCTGGAGCATCTGCTATGGTTTACCATGAGTTCTAGGAGAAGTGGGCATTTGTCCCACACAAAAGAGTTGACTCAAGTTGTATTCCCCAGGACCTTCCTCTGCTATCTTCATCTTAAGCTTTTCTTGCTTGGGTATAGTGGTGTTTGAACTGGCAAGAGAGGCGGGACTTATATATGACGTAGAGGAAATGGCTTCTCTATTATTAAGAACAGTAATCTCTGGTTGATGGTTGATATTATGGCAATACGCAAAAGGATTTGCATCGCCCAGGATTATGATCTCCGCACCATTATGTGGGAACTTGATACATTGATGGTAGGTAGATGGAACGGCTTGCATGGCATGTATCCAAGGTCTACCTAACAATAGATTGTATGGCAGAGGAAGGTCCAGAACTTGACAGATGATGTGCTTTACCATAGGGCCCACGTGGATTGGTAGTACCACAGCTCCTTTGGATGAATGCTCTGCATTGTCATAGGCTTTGATTGTGATCTTCTTGCAAGGATCCATTGATTCTACCGCATATCCCAATGCTGTGACCAACTGCAGTGTGCAAATATTCAGGCCTGCTCCATTATCAATCAAGACTCGCTTGATCCTATGCTGGTTAATAAATCCTTCGATGTGTAGCGAAGCATTATGAGGTTGTTGGAAGGAAGAGTTGTCACTTTCAGAAAAAGTGAGACAAGGTGATGACTTTAGACTTCCAACCATGGCTTGAAATTGGTCCGTATTTAGATTTGCGGGGACTGACGCCTCTTAGAGTGCTTGATCCAAGATAGTTTTATGAGATGGTGATAGGCGCAAAAGCTCTAAAATGGATATAAGTGCAGGGGTTTTGTCTAATTGTTCCACAAGATTGTACTGCTTTGGGATGTAGGTGGTGCCTTGTGGAGCTGCCTTTATGGTGACCTTGCCACAACGTGTAACAACATTGCAATTTGAGGTGGGATTTTTGAAGGTTATGGTTGCAATTTGTTCACTGGCATCATACAGGTGATTTACAGTGTAGTTGTACGCAGCCTACGTATAATCAGTGGTATCAGTGCCTTGTCGGGAAGTGGAAGGACCCCTTTGATCTTGTGATGGAAGTGGATTCTTGAACATTAGATGATCATTATTGGTTGTTTTTGGGTCATGTCCTTCAATTTCAATTTCTCCTCGATCAATAAGATCCTGAATGAGGTCTTTCAATCGGTGACAATTACTTGTCTTGTGTCCTCTTCCTTGATGGAACTCACAGTGTTCAGTATCTCTCCACCATGCCGGTTTGACCTGAGGCTCATAGTTTGATAGCTTAGGTAGAGTGACCAAATTTTGAGAAATGAGTTGTCGCAACACTATTTCAATGGGTTCCCCTAAGGGAGTGTATGTGCATTTCTGTTTTTACTGATGAGGTCTTGGTTCATCATGAGACGTGATGCGACCTTGATTGGAAGGAACATTTGTGTTATTCTGAGGTGGAGGATTTTGTCCTGCAAACCGAACCACAGGTTGTGCATTTTGGATAGTTCGAGCATCCACAACCCCATCGTTGACGATATTCTTATTCTTGTTCCAGAAGTTTGGTTTATCACTATTGAAGCGCAGGCGAGGACCATCTTTAGGTTCATTAAAGATTTTGATGAGTCCTTTCTTGATGAGTGCCCTTTCACATTTTAAACCCTTGGTGATCATATCATTAAAAGAGTCTGTGTCTTTGACATCCAAGTGAAATTCCATTTCTTCGTTTAAGTTGGAAATGAAAATTTCCACTAGTTCTCATTCAGGTAACTGAAGAGAACATCTGCTAGACATTTGGCGCCATCGTTGCAGGAATACTGAGAATAATTCACCTGGTTTTTGTTTGGTATTGCATAGATCAGCCATGGTGATGTCGCGTTCAATGTTATAAGAGTAATGAGATAGGAACTTCTGGATGAGTTCCTCAAATTTTCTAATGCCACCTGGTAGTCGGGAAAACCATGATGTGGTTGTTCCTCCCAAGCTTTGGGGAAAAAGGCACATTAGGTATGTGTCTTCATATGCCACTTCAAGACAAGCGGAATGAAATTCTCGGACATGATCACGGGGATCCCCCTTTCCTCTATATTTTTTGAATTTTGGTGTTTCGAACCCGCGTGGAAAGGGTGGCATATAAAGATTCCTATCAAAAGGATAAGGACAGATGTCATTGAGTGAGAATTGGTTAGTCTTGACACCACTATGAAGCTGTTGGGCGAGATTCTTGACTTGTTGCCGCAACATCTCCATTTCATTTGGAGGAGGAGGTGGTGGGTTACCTCGAGGGATGTTATATCTGATGGGATCTCTACCCCTTTCCTCCTCATGGCGACTTTGTCTTTCTAATGCTTGTCTTAATTGGGCAAGATCAAATTCTGAGGGGAGTTTGGCTCCTTCTTGAGCGAGTTTTAAGAAGTGAGCATCCGCATTACTCCTGAGTATTTTGTCAAACAATCTGTTAAAGGGAGGGTTATGCTGAGCCCTTTCTATTGTTGCAGGAGTAGGAGTACTTGGGTTTTCATCATTTGCATTTCCTCCAAGTGCTTCTTGGAATTCATTGAGATTTTCCTCTTCTTCTTCTTCTATTTCTATTTCTCGTTGCCGTGACTGTGATCGGGTTTGGGCCATTTTGTTTATGAGTCTTTGTTGAAATTGCATGAAAATGATGATGAGTTTGTTTTGAAATGAGAAATTGATGGCTGGTGAATTATGTGGTATGTAGATCTCTTTAGCACTTTTAAGGTAGATGTAACCGAAATTCCTTCTTCGAATTTGCTTGCTTGTTTTGAGAAGATTTGATGTGATAAGGTGTAGAGAAATCTGAGATGTGTTACAGATTTAACTACCTAGTAATGAGAGGATTTACTCATGAACTAGTTTTAACCTACGTAGATGTGTCTCTTAGGATGAGCTTATCCTAGATGTAGAAACAATCTAAAAAATGATGTGATGTGTTTGATTTCAAGCAATATCTAAAAGAGAACTTGGGACAAGAACCTCTTAATGTTTTGAGAGTTGTGACGGATTGATGATGAAGTGATGATGTATGAGTGAGATGATGGATGAAAATGTTTTCAACTTCAATAAAAACTTTGTGTCACAAATGGGACAAACTCTACCTCTTCCCTTTCAGGTGTTGGAGGTATTTCTTGAGCTGTGTTGTAGGTGATGCAGACGTTTGGGAAGAAATTGGGATTAATCTTTCCTCCTTGATTTTTTTGATAACTCAGAGCTCTATATTGCATAAAAGCTCTGCGGTTCAATGATTTTGAATCAAATTCGTTTGTTTTACCTTGAAGGTATAGACACATGTGATGTAGAAAGACTCTATGGGAGACAAAGATTTGTCGATTGATATAGAAGAATTTCCTCCTTTTGATCAAAGCCTTTGAGCTTAATGGTCTTCTTTTCAAGTTGATATTCTGATGACACTTCTTCTTTCGCAAGATGTGAAGAATGGTCATAAAATTTTGACTCTTTGTTGTTTGTACCTTGTTTTTGATGTTTTTGGTTGTGTTGACAGATGTTTGGTTGGATGAATACTTTGTTTTTGGGATTGATTTTCTGATTTTTCTTTGACAAGAAAACAAAGCAAGCACACAAACACAAGATTGTAGCCTCAAAGGCACAAATGAGTATGGGTCTAGATCAACCCAATCCTTGGACTTGTTTTTGACCCTTCTTTTAGATGTATTTTAAAATGTATTTCCAAAGCCTGAAGTCGGCTCAATTTGCACTAGGTCTGTAAAACGAACACACTTCAAACACTTTTTATCCTTAAGGTCAAATGGCCAGTTGTGATAAATTTAGCCCACATCTTGATATTTCTTCGACTTTGGTACTACATACCTTATGAATCCCACCATGGCAGGTAAGGATGTGATATACTAAGTCTTGCACGAGCATAACAAATAGATGATCCCTATGATGGGGGAGTCACCACTTTTATCAAGCCACAAGTGACTTTTCAAAAAGCTATGTTTCTACTCAAGGAAATATGTATGGTGAGTATCTTGGGAGCAAAACCATCTATGCTCTTGCACTAAATTATATCTCAAATATCCTCAATCAATAGAACAGGTGGGCTACTACTTAAAGGTGTTTAGTCATGTTCGATGTTTTTGGACATAAGTTCATTCTGCAGTGACTCACTTAAGAGCCTTGTAACTGGTGGTGGGGCCCATTTGTCCTTTCGGCCAGTTACACTTTAGGAATAGCTATACCCAAGGCTACAACTTTCACTCTCACCTGATTTCTATAGCGGCTCGAAGGATTTACCGCTCGAGGTCATTCCCAAGAGTATCGATCCCTGTGCAGGCCTCTCTTAAAAAGATAAAATGTGAGTGTTACTAACACTTTTCTCTTGCACCTAGGACCACGAGAGCCAAGGGAGAGGATAGTGTGTGTTAGAGGTAGGACCACTCGACTGACCTTTGTGCACAAGCGTGCCAAACACCAAATTCACTTGTTCTTTTTAATCCATCATTGCAATGTGATTTAACTATTTGGAGATGTTGCTCCAATAGTCATGGTGTTCTTTTTAACTTCAAAAACAATGTGTTTTGTAATCTAGAATTCGAAAATCCTGGTCAACTCAATGAAAAACACGTTTGCATGAAGTAAAATCGCTTGCAAAAATCAAAACAAGTGGATTGTGTATTTTATTTGCACCAAAATTTGAAGTGTGGTTTGTAAATTTTTTAGTTTGATGCAAGAAAAGAAAGTTTGTGTGTTGATTTTAAGCACCAAAATAAAGATGAATCCTAACTAGAAAACAATGAAATTTTTTTTTTTTTTTTTTTTTGTTCAAGTTTTTAAAAGCACCAAAATGAAAATTTTATGATTTTTAGGGGTTAGTTTTAACCTCCAAAAACCACAATTTGTTAGTAAAATTTATGTCCAAGGGGGGGGCTTCCACAAACCTAAGATATTCAATTTTTCGGTTACAAGGTGACTTGGACAACACTCTGTCGCAATAGCGCTAGTCTGTGTTTTGACAGAAGCGCTATTTTACATAGTAGCGCTAGTCTGCGTTTAAACATAAGTGCTAATTTAGACAGTAGCACTGAAAGAACAGAAGAGACAGAAAGGCAAAAGCGCTAGAAGTGTTACAATAGCGCCAGAATAGTCACAGAAGTGCTAAAACAATTTCAAAAGCGCCGAAACTTTTACAATAGCGCTATTGTAAAAACAATAGCGCTAAAAGAAAAATTGTCGGTAGTGCTAGAACGTGTTCAATAGCGCCGAAGCGCGACCTGTGTGGCACTTTCAACAAGCAAATATGTTAGTTTTAAAAAAAAAAGATTTGTTTTTGCCTGTTCCATTCACGTCGGGTTCACCAAATGATGCCCTCCTAAATGGCACAAGGTTAGCAAATGATAAACAACACCAAAGACACAAAAACCGTTAGTGTTAGTCAATCAAAAACTAATCTAAAAAGGCATACCAAGAGAGACACTAAAAACATGCTAATGTATCTAATAAACGAAACAAAGATTATGAGGCATCTCCAACTGCCTCTTAGCATGGCCTTAGCTCCTTCTCCCTTGTTCCTCTTCTCTCCAAGTTCCAAAATAGTGTAGCTCTCAGCAGCTTTTTGCACTATGGATGCTTATGGAGGATTGAGATTGTAGTATAGCTCTAAATGTGAAATGAAAAGCTAATACTAATCTATTGATGCTAAAATGATATATTTTAACCAAAATAACAAGATATGAGTTAATTATGCTAAAATGCTCTCTTAAAATGCCTATAGCTTAAATGCATACAAGTTTTTAGAATCTAGATTATGAAGGAATGGGCTCTATTTATAGGAAAAATGGAGCAATGGATGGCCAGGATTGAAAGGTTTAATCAAGGGTCAAGCTTGAAAGTTGCGGATCCATGTGCACAATTGGCACCAATAAAATAGTGACAAGTGTCAACACAGGATTGGGTTGAGAGAAGAGGTTGGAGGCATTAAAGGCCTGAGAAGACCTCATGGTTATCTAAAGGCTAAGGGTCAAGTCTAAATTAGGATTACCCACTGGATTAGGAGTTAATGCAAGGATAAACCTTTGTGCAAATGATTAAGAGATAATCATGGTCAAAGCTTTAAAGGCTTGATGAGACCCTTGGGTTGGGTAGAGGTTGAGTCAAAACAAATGTTTTAACCATGTAGGAGGGTTTGGGTTAACCATTAATGGTTATTGGAGACTTTGTGGATTAAGTGGTTGGAAGTTGGAAGCCTTTAATGGCTATCAAAGACTTTGAGGATTTAAGTGGTTGAAGGTTGAAAACCTTTAATGGTTATCCAAGACTTTGAGGATTTTGAGAAGTGACTTCCCTTTGCTTAGGGATGTGACAAAGTTTAGAGGATGGATTAAACTAATTAGGAAGGGGTTAGAAGAATCTAGAAGGGGATTAGATTTTGCAAGTGGATTTGGTGGGTGAGGGAAAATAGGATTTTATTTAAAATAAAAATTCATTTATTTCAAAATGTGCGCAAATTGCATTTGTAGGAAAATGCAAGTGGGGTGGGGATAATGATTTAAATAAATATTTTATTTAATTTATTTAAAAGAGGAATAGGGGGATATAATTAAATAAATTGATTTTATTTATTTAATTGAATGGAATTTGATTTAATGAATTAATTAAAATAAATTGAATAATTTATTTAATTAATAGAAGAATGTTTGGAGATGAATTAATTAAATATTAATTTAATTAACTGATGGCTAGTGGATTTTTAATCAAATAAACAAGAAATATTCATTTAATTAAAATGGACAGATTTGTGTGACTACACATTCTTCTTTGGGTTCCAGATCCTTGTAAAATCTAAGGGTTTCAAGTCCCTTCAAAACTTGTGTAAGGGGTTTCAAGTTCCCTGAGAACTTGTTTGGTCCTTAATAAAAAAATTTAATTAAATAATTTTTACTATTTAATTAAATTCAATTTTTGAGTATTGGGAAAAATGGTGTATCAACCTTGTATTTACATGAGGTTACTATTTAAAGTAAGTTTTCATTTGGGCATGAAATGGTATGAAATTCTCTCCAAAGCTTCTAGTTGGATAAATAAGCATTTCGTAAAGTTACATCACAAGATCACATCTAGTTTTGAAGCTATTAAAGTTTTCACTTTGGAGGGGTGCAATGAAAGGTTTAAATTTAATTTTGAGGTCTTTAGAGGCCCCCAAACTCCCTGAAAAGTGGGCATAAATGGCATAGTGGTTTACAAGGCAATAGAGCACTTCACGAGATTTTTGACACTTCAAACAATTCATCAATAGGACACATAGTTCACAAGTTATGGCCTCAAGAAGTTTGTACTCCTGAAATTGGAAATATAAATTGCATCAAACATATAAATGAGTTGTAAAAGGGAGGGAAACATGTTGATGTGTGTTTTAAGATGTCATAAGGCATCTAGATTAGAGATAAGGTTGGCTATGTCTTATTGGGTGGTTTTAGCCCATGGTTTTGTAATATTGTTTAATGGTTTCTTGTGTTGTATCTCCTATATATGAGGTGCGTAAGATAGAGGTTGTGTGTAAGAGTCTTATGGAGATTGAGTTACCTTTGAGTCTCTAATTAGTGGTACTCCTATGAAGAGCTTGCTTTGCAAGTATATTGTAATATGTTATTGATTGTTGAATAATATATTGAGTTGCTTTTGGAGTGTGGGGTTTTTCTCCCAAATGCGTTTTCCCCACGTAAATCATTGTGTTTCTGTGTTGTGTATGCATGATATTTTAATTATTTTTGTTAAGTTTTTGTAACTACTATAATGACCTGTAAAGGTTTTTGCATTACCCTACTCTCAAGGTTAGTGTAGGAAGTTGTTCTGCTACTTAACTTCCTTACAAGTGGTATTAGAGCCCGATCACCTTTGGTTTTAGTTGTGGGTTGTTGGGTTTTTTGAACTAATCCAGATTTGAGTGGGAGCTTGTGCATAAGACACTTTTTGATCTTGTTGCAGGAATTTTCAGATGGCAAGTTCGTTAGGGAGAATAGAGGTGGATAAATTTAATGGTAGTTGTAGATACCTAAAATTGTCACGTCTAATTAAATAAATATCTTTATTTAATTAATTATTTTAAGCCTAATTCTTCTATTAATTAAATAAATCCTTATTTATTTAATTAATTTGTTTATCCTCTTCTAGCCTTATTTCTCATTTAAATAAATACATTTATTTGTTTAAATTATCCTTTTCTCCTAAATTAAATAAATACTCTTATTTATTTAATTAATCCCACTTCTTCTATTAATTAAATAAATCTTTATTTATTTAATTAATTCATTAACCTTTTCTACCCATGAGAAATGTCATTCATCTCTTAATTTACTACACTACCTACCCTCTCATTATTTTCTTATTTTCTCTACCTACCCTCTAATCTTAGCCGACCATTTATCTTTTACACTTCTCAATCTTATCCCTCCATTTCTTATAGTGTCTTCTATATGATAACTCAATGATGAACCACTATTACCAAACCGGTACTGAGAGGGGGGGGGGGGTGAATTAGTACAGACACAAAATGTGGTCCAAAACCAGTTTGATAGAAAACACTCACAATGACTGATAAACATAGATACCGGTAAAACAGAGTGCAACCGGTAGCATTCAAAATAACTCAAACAGTCATGAACCGGTCACTTACTAAGCTTTTCTCATAGCTCAATACCACATTATCATAATATTCTCATGCATGAACTAGTAGACCTAACCATCAAATCTTCACAACGACGAGTTCAATATGTTTTATAGACAGGCATAAAACATAGAAACTTCATGTGCTTAACAGATAAAACAAAGCATCACAAGACAAAAGCATTTCACATGACACACATATTTTTCATGTGGAAACCCAACTAGGAAAAACCACGGTGGGGATGAATACCCACAAGCTATTTTTTGAACTCTTTAGAAGTCCGCTCTATTAGGAGCCTTGTCCGGTTAAGAACATTACAATAGGTTCTGGTAGGAACTAATCCTGTTAGGGATCACCCAGTTAAGAGATACCCGGTTAAGGGTTAAACCCAGTAGGGTCGCCTTGTTAGAGGATTTTAAGAACTCAATAGCTGAAAGGATCTCCTAAGCTTCTCTAGCTTCACAGAACTCATTAGCTTCATGTTACCCGGTTAAGGGATTTACAACAAGCCGGTTAAGACCACCCGATTTAAGGGATTTTGAATCAAGCCAGTTAAGGCTACCCTGTTAGGGGATTTTGCAACTATTGAAGTGGTTAGAGATCAACAGGTATTACAATGATCTGTTAACAGTACTTAATACTAATATAGATCCATTTAGGCTCCTCTTTTCCTTCTGCACATACACTTTGCAGGTATCTCTTTTCTCCTATGGTCTGGCAAGAATCTTGTATCACTTTTGTTGGATACACATTCACAAATTTTTGCCAACAACTTTAGACAGAAACCAAACATTGACCTTATAGGGAACATGTAGGTCGGTAGCAAAAAATCTAAACCCTCAACCTATTAGGTTGAGAAATTCAAACGGTTCAATCCTGACCATTGAAACATACTGCATTGGATGCACTAGTCTTGTGTTGATCTCAAGACATTCTCCATCATCCATTATCCACTTTTTTCATGGCGGTTGGTAACCCATCACGCGTTATCACAATTTGACAGACTTCGCACATTCCCTAGGTAGATAGGAATAGTCTTCTTCATGCAAGATCCTTCACGCGCACAGAGCTTATGTGTCAACACGATCTGTCCTCCATCATACTACTAACTCATCACACAAAGATCACCGATTGAGTCACATAGACTTGAGATAATCCAACCGGAAACCCTGAAGTGGAAGCTGCCTTACCAACTGGTAGTCATACAGTGCTTCCATGTGCCGGTTCCCATAACTGCATGCCGGTTCACTTTGAACAAATGTGCCGCTTCACTTTGGCATATACTGGTTCACACATATGTTAGTATCTCTTTCTTCACTTATCTCATGTGTCGGTTCACACTATGTCTCATATTGACATCAATGACAACACACAATATCATTATGTCTTCATGCCAATTTTACATAAGGCTCATGCCAGTTCACATAATGCCAACAATCTCCCCCTTTGGCATTGATGGCAATATACAAAAGATATCTTCTCTGCTTCACATCTTCTCCCCATTTGCTGCAGATGTCTTTTCAGTTCACTTCTTCTCCCCATTTGCTACAGATATCTTTTTGCTTCACTTCTTCTCCCCCTTTGACAACAATGCCAAAGTGGAGGTACAATCACCACTGTTTCCTTATGCTGCTCCCCCTGAGGAGTAACATCCTTAAACACACCAATCAACCAAAGATTTTTCTATCCAGTACCTGACTGATGTGGAACAACCACTTTTAGTTCACCTCCTAAAGGGGAAATACCCCTAATTCACCTCTCAAATGCACAAATGTTGTCTTTGGGAGAGGCTTGGTGAATATATCTACTAACTGCTCCTTACAAGACACATGCTCCAGTGCAATCTCTTTATTCTGAACCTTTTCCCTCAAGAAATGATACTTAAGCTCAAAATGCTTGGTTCTAGAATGTAAAACTGAATTCTTTGATATATTGATAGCACTTGTGTTATCACAGAATATACTTACCGGTTCGGGTACAGGGATCTTGAAGCCTTCCAGTACATGCTTCATCTAGATTGTTTGAGTATAGTTCATGAAAGTTGCAACATACTCCGCTTCCGCTATAGACTAAGAGATGCAACTCTACTTTTTACTCATCCATGAGACCAGTCTATCACTGAGAAAGAATGCACCACCGGTTGTGCTCTTTCGGTCATCCACATTACCGGCCCAATCAGCATCTGTGAATACTTTGAGATTGAAATTATTGCTATATGGGTACCACAATCCATAGTCAATTGTTCCCTTCAGATACCTAAGAATCCACTTGACTGCACTCAAGTGAGATTCTCTTGGACTCTTCTGGAACCTTGTAGTGATGCCAACTACATGTGCAATATCCAGTTTGCTATGCACTATATAGTGCAACTTACCAATCATTGATCGATATTCCTTCTCATCCACCAGTGTGGAATCATCTTCCTTTGTCAATTTGCAATCGGTCACCATCAGTGTACCAACCGGTTTGCTATCTTCCATGCCAAAAGTCTTCAACACCTCTTTGACATATTTGGACTGAGTGATGAAGATTCCATCTTTCATTTGCTGGATCTGCAATCCAATGAAGAACTTAATCTCCCCTATGAGTGACATTTCAAACTCTTTCTTCATCTCATCAGCAAACTCATGACTCATCTTGTCATCTCCACCAAAGATGATGTCATCAATAAAGACTTCACAGATTAGGATCTGATCTTCTTCAGACTTCAAGTAGATATTACTATCTTCACTTGTTCTCTCAAATCCAATCTTCACAAGATGGGAATGTAGGTGCTCATACCATGCCCTAGGTGCTTTCTTTAGACCATATAATGCTTTGTGTAGCCCACATACCATGTCACTATCTTCAGATAGGGTAAACCCATCTGGTTGCTCAATATATACCTCTTCTTCAAGTACACCATTTAGGAATGCAGATTTTACATCCATTTGATACACCTTGAATCTCTTAAAAGCTGCATATGCAAGAAGCATACGAACTCCTTCCAATCTGGATACAAGAGCAAAGGTTTCCCCATAGTCTTCACCTTCTTCTTGAGCATATCCTTTGCATACCGGTCTAGCTTTATTCCTAATCACCGTGCCATCCTCATTCAACTTATTTCCGAACACCCATTTGGTGCCAATGACATTCTCATGCTCTGGTTTGGGTACCAAGGACCATGTATCATTTTTCTCTATCTGGTCAAGTTCTTCTTCCATTGCCTTGATCCAGTCTTCATCATTATGAGCCTCTTTGAATGATTTAGGCTCAAATTCAGAGATCATGCATAATTTTTCTCTGATCTTTCTTCTGGTAAGGATTCTTGCATCCTTATCACCTATGATCTGCTTGGGATCATGATTCAACTTGACATACCGAGGAATGGTCTTAATTGATTCTTCTTGCTTTTCTTCTTCATCCTTATCTTCATTAGTATCAACATTCACCGGTTCAGGAACACTGTTACTGGTGCTCGCTTGACTGACAACCGGTTCCCAGAAGGTTGCAACCGGTTCATTTACAACTTCCTCACTGCCGATTTTCTCAGTCTTCTCAGAGGATTCATCAACTCTTACATTGATGCTTTCCATAATTCTCTGAGTCCTATTGTTGTAGCACTTGAAAGCTTTACTCTTGGTGGAATATCCTAGAAATAATCCTTCATCACATTTAGCTTCAAATTTGCCCTGATGTTCACTACTCTTGATGTAACATTTGCTACCAAAGACCTTAAAATAATTTACCATAGGGTCTTACCGGTCCAATACTCATAAGGAGTTTTGTCCTTGCCCTTTTTGATGAGTAACCGGTTCATAGTGTAAACTGTAGTGCTCACCGCTTCTCTCCAAAAGGTGTGAGCAATCTTTCCTTGGATCAACATAGTTCTAGTTGCTTCAACCACAGTCTGGTTATTCCTCTCTGCTAGGCCATTCTACTGTAGAGTCCGAGGGGTAGACAGCTATCTCTTGATGCCAAATTCTTCACAATACTTGTTGAATTCACTAGAAGTGAATTCTCCTCCTTGATCAGTTCTGAGACACTTGATCTTTTTACCGCTTTCCTTTTCCACTAATGCTCTGAAAGCTTTGAATTTCCCAAAAGCTTCAGACTTGTCTTTCAAGAATGTGACCCACATCATTCTTGAGCAGTCATCAGTGAGAATCATGAAGTACCTATCACCCTACACACTTCTAGTTTTCATAGGACCACATAAATCAATATGCACAAGATCAAGCAAGTTGTCAGCAGTGAAAGATTTACCTTTAAAAGTTTTGGAAGACATTTTCCCCAATTGACATTCTCTACACAAGGTAATATCCGGTTTGCTCAACACCGGTAACCCTCTAACTACCTTGATCTTACTAGCCTTCACAATGTTGTCAAAGTTCACATGGCAGAATCTCCTATGCCATATCCAGCTATCATCAAGCTTAGCCATAAGACATGTACTTATATTAGCATTTAGATGAAATAGGTTACCTTTAGTTTGCATGTCGGTGGCTACCAATTTACCATCTTTACCTTTGATTCTGCAAACTCCATTTTTGAATTGCAGAGCGAGTCCACTGTCATTTAACTGGGCAACACTTAGAAGGTTGTGTCTGAGACCATCAACCCAATACACATTGTCAGTACTACTCTTTCCATTCAAGGAGATGGACCCTCTGCCTTTGACCATGCATGGTGCATCATTGCCAAAGTGAACCACACCACCATCATACTCTTCTAATGATAGAAACTTGCTCCGATCACCAGTCATATGGTGAGAGCAGCCACTGTCAATGATCCACTGATTGGAATCATCAAACTGGGAGACAAGAACCTTCTTGTCTGTCACATCTTCCTTTACAGCAACGAACACAATGTCTTCATTTTCTTCATCTTCGGATTCCTCATCTGTGACACCTTCATCAACTACCACAAAACAATTTCTCCGGTTTCCTCCTTTGAATTTCTTGAACCTTTCCGGTTTGTCCTTGTTATCACTATTAGGACAGTTCATAGCAATATGTCCTATCCAATTGTAGGAGAAACATTTCAAAGGTAGTTTACCTTTGTATTTACTAGTTCCTTTTGAGAATCTCCTAGCTAGAAGAGCTTCAAATTCCATCAGAAACTCTTCATCCTTCATCTCTCTGTTCTGACTAGGTTCCCCATTAGTGCTAGCCTCTTTTCCTTTTCTGGATGGTATAGCAGAAGCTTTAAAAGCTGATTCTGACTTTTGAACACTACCATCAAAGCTATTTAGCTCATAGGCTGTCAACTTGGCTATAATGGAGTCCAAGGATGCCTTAGACTTGTCTATTGATCTTAGCTCCTGAATAGCAACAACCCTTATTGCATAGACCGGCAACATGGATCTCAGGACTTTACTTACCACAATGGAATCTTCTATTTTGCCACCTGCACTCTTTATTTCTCCAACAACTATTTTGATTCTTATTCCATATTGCTGAATGGTCTCTCCTTCAACCATTATCATGTCTTCAAACTTTCCTCTCAAGCTCTCTTCCTTAGCTTGTTTTACATGCTCATCACCACCATAGATATTTTCAAGAGCATCCCATACTTCTTTGGGATTTGCCTTGTCCTGAACATCAATAAACTCAATGTCAGATAGACTATTGATGAGAGCTTCCATGACTTGCCCGTTTTCTTGTATTTCTCTCTTTTGGTCATCGGTGAGAGTACCGGTAGGAACACCATATACATTTTCAACATAACTCCAGTGTTGAACACCCATACTTTTGATGAATATCTTCATCCTGTATTTCCATATACCAACGTTTTCCCTATTGAACTTTGGACCTTCCCTCTTTATCATTTGGCTAGGATCTTTTCCTCAAGCGGTTAAGCTTACAACACAAAGGACCTGGAGCGCTCTGATACCAATTGATAACTCAATGATGAACCACTAGTACCAAACCGGTACTGAGAGGGGTGGGTGAATTAGTATGTTGGGACTGATTAAAATTGAGTCAAAGTTTGTAGGCCTATTTCAGATTTTTGCTTTTCATCTCCGAGCATCTTCAAAATGTCAGTTTGAATGGCCTAGTTAGCAAGGGGGTAAAATGGAGCCAGTTGATTTTCAAAGGGTAAGGTTTGGGATTCATGTCCCATGCCTTTCATTTGGCCTATTCAGTGATGTGCAACTTTCAGAATTCAATTTGGATAAGTTTATGAGGTACCCATTTTGAGGGGTGAGCTGGAAGTGCATTTTAGGCACAAATATAGATTTTATTAAGTAGCCTTCTTTGAGCGAATTACATCTTTTTCCCTGTTGATCGTCATGGAGAAATTAAAAATGGACTCAATTATATGTATAAAAGTGAGTTACCCTACAAAATTTCAAGTCTTGACAAATCCATTTACTCAGTTTTCAAAGCCGAATCCGTTTGCAGTTTGTGTGTTTTGGCAAGTCCTTGTTTCGCGTAAGTGTAAAAGTTGCCTCAGTAAGCGTCATGCCATAATGATTGTTTCAGGATAATACTGGTATAAATCATGAGCCACATTTAAAATTTCAAGGCTCTACCAATCCGTTTGATCGGTTTTCAAAAGAGCTCATTTTGCCATCAAATGCAGTTATCCGTACTTTCAGTGATATATCAGTTAATGTAGCTATTTTTGTGAGCGCGCCGTTTGCATCCTGTCAGTCTGGTGATCGAACCGAGAATTCAAAGATTTAATATGTACTTTAAGGTACCTATGACCGAATTTGAGGACCCACATAGGTCTTTTGATATTTTTGAGAAAGGCATCATATGTTGCCAGGACATTGACTTCATCAAGTCCTCAGTGTCAACAAAGCCAGTTAGGCATTTTCGGAAATTAATATCTCTTCGCTTGGGACTCATCTTGAGAAACCGTTTGGTAGAAGTCATCCTTGTATATAAGAGTACACGCCTATCAGATGGCGAGCTCCAGAAAGGTGTTTTGATAGGTTTGAAAATTACATCTTTGCGATTAAATTCGAAAATGTGGCGTAATTGCCTGAAGGTTGTAAAATGTGGATTAATGATCCAAAAATGATGCCGATCGTTTCCAGAGGTATGTTTGAGGTCCATGAAGCATTCCAGAGGTCAATGGCATGAAAATGAAATTTTTTTTAGTCGGACCCACTTTGGGGCCCGACCTGGATCATGCCTGTGCCTTATTATTTTTATTGGCGACTTTGTTCACTGAGAGATTTTTAGAGTATCTAAATTTTGATTTTGATTTTGAAACATGTTATAAGAGTGATGATGATAAAATCCATCTCCTGTGTAGTCGAAATACAAAGGCACATTTATTAAACCAAACTGCAAATTGGTAGTTAACAAATGAGGCATTATAAGTTTTCAATGCAAATGTTGGTAGGTGTAATTCCATATTTACAAGGCAGCCAATAATCCTTTCTCTGCGTGGCAAGTGAAAGAGTACAACTTCCAATCCAATGCAAATTAGTAAACATGCCAATGTCCTCCTGTGTGTGGTGTTGAAAGGAGGTTTTAAGCAAATTTCAAAGAAAATGTGGCAGCAAGTTCAATCGCCAGCCAATCCTTCCATGTATGAGCAGCCAATTAAAATGTAAGCAAATGCCAATGGTGTTCAACCAAAGTCCAATGTGGCATATTCACAAAACTCTCTTCTTGCAGTATGTGGTAGCAGACACAGAATTTTAAACCAAATGAAAACTCCAGCATATTCCATCTTTGCTGTAGCTCACGTGGGTGTATGGAAATCAAAGAAATTGTCAAACAAATGCAATGCTGGTTGTGTTGCTATGATCCACAGCCAATGCAACAATAGTTTTAAATCTCCAACAAACTTTACTAACATCCCCAGTGCTTTGGTGAAGAAGGAGTTAGATTTTCAAAGCAAATTACATGGGCAAAATCAGAATATCATTTTTCCCCTATTATTGTGTGTGGTGTTTGAAGGAGGATTGTAGAAAAGTCAAAGAAAATATAAACAAATTGCAACGACTCCTCCCTCACGTGGTCTCCTTCTGGTAGCAACAGGAGCAAATTAAACATTAAACAAATGAACAAAGGCAGATGCTATTACCCTTTTCTCTCCAGCGTGGTATGTAAGGCAATATAAAACCTCAGAACCAATGCAAATGGCAGCAGTAAAGTTCTGAGTGGAGAGTAGGAGAGTGGGAGAGTTAAGGAAGTTTTTTTTTAAAGAAAAAACAAACACCAAATGCATTGCCAGCAGCTTCCCAATGTTGAAGATGTTTCAGAGGTTCTCAGCAAATGCAATGTGTCTCTGGCAAAAGCATTAAATTTCAAATGCAAACAGAAATTTGTAGTCCTCCTCTCCCACGTGAAACCTCTGGCATGGCGTTGAGTGGGAAGTAGAAGCTAAGTTGCAGAAAAATTAAAAACAAATGTGTTGCCAGCCATTAAAGCTCTAAAATGCATTCCCAAGCTTAATGTTATTATCCCACATTGGTTGGGCGAGAGCATTTTTTGATATTTATAAGCAAAAACACACTCATCTAATATGTCTAAGCCATAAAGGCTTTTGACGGACGGTGCCTATGGGCGCCCAAGGTGGGCCCACATGCGAGCACAGATCTCGAGGTGATGGAGGAGGTGACTAAGTGGCGACCAGGTGGACCCCACGTAGGCACATTTCTTGAGGCAGATAGGTGAAATTTTGCAGAGGAAGGCTGGATTAACGAGTTAGCAAGTTCGAGATGGATCAACGGTGCGCGCTATTTCACGAAAGGAAGATGCACGCGAGTTACACCTTGTGAAGTTGCGAAATCTAGGTGGCGGGTACAGTCAAATGTCTAGTAGGTGGGTCCCGGTGAGGTGGCAGTGACATGGCACATAGTTGGCACCCAAGTGGCAGTCTAGTGGCGGTGACGTGGTGCTGAGGTGGTGTACACGTGGCGGCCAAGTGGCAGTGACAAAGCAGATGACGTGGCAGTGATGAGGTGTCATCCCAGGTGGCATCCGGTCAACCCCATTGACCAAATCAGAGGCCGCCACATGGCAAGGCGTCAGAGCACATTAGAGGCAAAAAATCAAAATTAAAATGAGTAAATGATATAGTCTAAACTATATTAAATTTCAAAAAATTTAAATGATTGAGCACATTGGGGAATTAATTTGCCTAGGGTCTAAATTTTGGCCAAAATATAAAGTGTTATATGTTTTCGGAAAGCTCTCGGAGTGAGGAATCCGATATGAGGTTAATTTTGACAAGTGTGGGATATTTTGGAAGCAATTTTCATGGGAACAAACTTCAGTTAGAGAGGAGACACTTGGCAATTCAGTTGTCGATTTGATTTGGTTCCCTCTCCCTTTTTATTCCCAATTCTTCTCTGTTGTAAGGGTTCCAGAAATTTGGAGAAATGCTCCAGATTTGATGGCTTCCATTTTCTGAAGATCTTGACCCAAGTTTGTAAATGCTTCTGTTTGGTTTCAAGGTATAGAGATTGCAGGGCAGTGTTGTAAATGCGGTTTTAGTTGCAGGTCTTACTTGTGTCAGGCATGAGTAATTTCCCATGATATTGTCTCTGTGTATGCATTTAATTGTTATGAATTGAATCCTCGAGGAGGCTTATAATTTGTCATCTCAAGGAGATTGTATGATTGTTTGTAGGCATTCTTCAATGAAGAGTTTAAATTCTATAATCAGTTATAAACAATGGAATGTGTCCCAGATCTTATAATTTTATGAATGGATTGAGTAATGCATTAGTATAAGGTATTAATGTAGGGATATGTTGTAAGGAAAACCAATTTGCAGTTGTGATTCATATTTGTAGTTTTGTGTGTGACCCTATTGCCCAATGAACAAGGCACTGCTCTTGCAGGTTTGGGGATGGTTTCAGATATACATTTAAAAAGATAAATCTATTTCCCTTTATGTTTAGGGGTGTGTGTTCCATTCTTTCCAAGCTCTGTTTCATCCTATTGTTTATACAGATCTAGCCAATCTGTAATGTTTCCTAACCTGTTGAGCTTGTGAAATGATATATCTGCTTAGTGTTGATGCAGTTATGTGTCTATAATTGTTGTATTTAGTGCATCAAAAGGGTGTCCCCCCCTAGGTCTAGCAGAACTTGAAGTGCAGGAGGATCAATTAGGGTCCTATGTTATATTGTCCAAGCCTTGATGTGTTTTGTAGACTGAAATTGGCCATTTCATAAAAAGATTTGCAAGTGTTCTTGGGCTATCACTTTTGGTGAACAACAAAAATGGCGACTCTGCTGGGGAGTAAATGAACTGTCAAGAGCCTCTGGTTAAGAAAGAATTAATTCATATAAGGTTGAGATTATCCCATCCGAGTCACCACAACAAAAATGGCAACTTTGCTGGGGAATTAAATGGGTTGAAATGCATGATTGATATGGTCAGAAATTGAATGTATCCTTCTCTCTATTAATTTCATATCCAGCCAGTCTGTCCATTGTGTATGCACAGAGTATGAAAGTGGTTTTATGGTGAAGAGAATAGTTCTTGTTTTGGATCTGTAACATGATATATTTTACATGTCATATATTGTATGAAGGAGTAACAAATAAAAGTTATATTACTTAGTTGTGAGCAAGGCCTTGCAGTTGTATGCAAATTTTTCCCCAATTCCTTATTGGGTGGCGACTCTAGTCTCTGTACCAGTGCTTGAAGGAAGTTTGTATTCCAGGACTTTCACAAGATTAGTAGATAATCTTATGAAACATATTAAGGTGCAGATGGTTTAATTAGCAGATTCACACATAAGTGCTTTCATCATAAAAGCTTGAGAAGAAAAGTGCAGTAATAGTCTAGAAGAGTGTTGATTGCAGCAAGATTGAAAGAGAAACAGAGAATTAAACAAGTGTTGAATGGTGTTCTGCTGTTCAAAATATCCTCTGTGCAAGAGGTGGCGACTTTGATGTAAAAGACAGTGCTAAAGTGTGAAGTAAATCTCCAGATCTACAAGTCTTACAGCTGCAAATCTCCAAGTATTTTTCAGAGGTTTCAAATGCAAGAGATCTCTTCTGAAAGTTTGAATGTGTAATGTCATTTTCCCATTTAGTGAACAACACTAGTCTAGAGGGAAAGAGAGGATCTCAAAATTGATTTGCATATCTATGTTGCTAAAATATCCTGTGTATGTTATCCTCCGTAGTATGCAAATGTGGAAGAACTTTATGTCAAGTAATGTTAAGGAATAGATTTGAATGAGGATATGTGCTTGAGGTTTTTATCCAAAGTTATATAATCATTTGTGGGAGTAAGAAAAATGAGTAGTGAAGTTTTTCAACCTTGTGTATTTCCACATAGAGCCACGTCTGGTGAAGTGTCACAACCATATAATAGGAGAAGTTTCATCATGAACCATTATGTTGCTCTAAATTTCATAGATATTATGAGTTACCCAAATCCCATACCCACAGAAATTAGAAAGCATTTGCCCATATTCAGTGGGAAGAAATCAGAATCAACATGTCAACATGTTAAAAGATTTTCATATTTGATAGGAGAATTTGAAATTTGCCAAGAAGATGTATGCATGAAGTTGTTTATTCAGTCATTAAAAGAGGATGCAAGAGATTGGTTCTCTTTTTTGCCAGTGAATTCTATTACCTCATGGGAAGAATTGGTTTCAAATTTAATTTATCAATTCGATGAGAAGGTGAGTGATTCCGACTTGCTGAAAGAATTCACTTGTATACAAATCAGGGAAGATGAATTGGTACCAATGTTTAATATCAGATTTTCACAAGCTTTGTCCAAAATTTCCAGAAAGTATAAACTTGATGATAACGTATGTTTGGATGTTTATATGAGTGCATTTGATGAGAAGATGGGTTTCCTATTGAGAAACAAAGAACCCAAAACCTTGTATGAAGCCTTTAACACATCTAGGGATATGGAAAATAACTTGAAGTTTGGAATCTCGAAGAGATTCATGTTTGTTGTTGTTTCATACCAAAGCACCTTCAATGGTGAAATACCATGTGAAGCTGAGAAAATCATTCCTTGTCTAGGTGCATCAAGCTCTGCAGTTCCAAATGGCTTTTATGATGCATGTGTTTCAGATTTAAATGAGAGTCAAGAACCTTTGCTGTTAATGTCGGTTGTCTCTTGTAGTAGTGATGGAATGATCAGTGGGAAGTGTTGTGAAAATGTTGATACGGGGATTTATATATACAAGGGATATGCACCATTTGATTTGTATGCCGGTTATGCTGACTATGTGGCTTCCAACTACCAAGTGAATCATGCATCTCTTCAAGATAATATTAATGAAAATAATGATGGTGATGACCATCAATCTTTACATGTTGCTAATGTATTTGATGTTGAAATACCAAATACAAAGGGATTACTAAGTGTTGCTGTTTGTGCAAGCGAAAATGTGCCATATGATGAAAATCAGAATTGTCTAGTGCAAACAATAGTTGATCCTCACTTAGATATTGATAATCTTAATTGTGTTGAGGATAAAATAAATCTATTTTCAGATTTCACTTCTTGTAATCATGTTGATAATATTTCTATTTTGAAAGTTATGCACAAAGTAAATTCAAAAAATTGTGTTGGTATGTGTGATTGCAATGAAGATATAGCACACATGGATGGAGAAAATTTTATAGAATATCACATGGAACAGCAAAGTGCAATGCAAGTTCAGAAGATTTTAGAACTTAGAAAAGCTCTTGAGGTTGTGGATAAGAAGGTTCAGATGTTGGAGAGCCTTCGAGCTGTTAATGAAGACCTTCTGCAATATGGTGAAGAGGATTCTTCAGAAAAGGATTGTGAATTGAATGCTTTACACTTGATGAACAACATGTTGATCTAACAGATGGTTTTATGACAAAAAATTTTAGTGAATATGCTGAAAACTTATCAGATGAAGTAAATGGTAGCGATGTTCATGTTCATTCTTTGGCTGATGACGAGTGTTCAATTGGTGAAGAAGATCAGTTGTGGCAAGATAAGTTTGATTATCTTGATTTTCAGAATGATGGTCATAGAATAAAATCTCATGAATGTGAAACATGGAACACTGAGGATTGTTCCAGCCAAGTTTCATTTTCTTCTTTGTCTGATGAAGATGATTATGATGATCGGATGGATGGTGTCTTTAGCAATTTTACTAATGCTTTATTCAATGCTGATATAGACACGGACCAACCACTTCAGTGTCATAATGTTCATAAAGGGATTGTCCATTTGGTTTCTAACCCTTTGTATGAAGAGATAATTGATCAGCCAGATGTTGTTAATGGTAAACCAGTCCATAATACTGATGGAATTCCGAACAGCAATAGCATGAGTTGTAAGAATTTATTTCATGATGAAGGTAAGAGGCATGGATTATGTGATGATTACTTAACACCACAAATGAAAATGTTTCAGGTGGATGTAAACCTGAAAGAGAAAGAGTTAGCTGAGGATTTGCTTCAGCCAGAGGTATGCATTCTTTTCCATGAATGGGATGTTGAGAATGCAGAGGTTTTCAGTTTGATAAGCAAGGATAGTATGAGGTGTGATCAGCGTAGTCAAGTATCACATTCGGATGGTAATGCTCATGTTCCTTGTTTGCATCAGCTGGTTAGTAATGCCCCGCATTCTATGAATTTAAATGATAACAAGGTGAGTGCTGATAGGAATTGGAATGTTGAAGATGAGTGTTTTATTTTCCAAGTTCAGCATGATGATGTCCTTGCAAATGGTAGAATTGATTGGGATAATGAGATGCATGGTATCTTGTGGGAAGGCCTCTATGGTGAATTGTCTCATATTTTTACTTGTGTTGAAGTAGTGCATGGTTACAAAGTTCAGAATCAGACAAGAGGTAAGCACACTAGCTGTTTCAGTAATGAGACAAAAGAGGTGGATTTTAAAAGCTATGCTCAGTTGTTACTGGAAGGTGCCTTTGTTTGGATCATGGTATTAAGTGATGAGAATCAAATTTTTGACAGAGGTAAATACTGAAGATTGTTTGAGCAACTTGTATTCAGTTTTAAGCATGTTTGTATCTATTGTATAGTTGCTTTGCTTCAGTTGTGTGGTTTTCAATAAAGTGCCTTGTTGCTTGAGTAGAATAAGGAAGCCCTATTTTTTGAAATGAAATGAGAAGAGAAGAATGATCCATTTTTGGGTGGTCTGCTTAACCAAAGATATCTGGATTCTTGTGTTGATCTCGCAATCAACCATCCCCAGTCAGAGCCATTGTTGGGACTGATTAAAATTGAGTCAAAGTTTGTAGGCCTATTTCAGATTTTTTCTTTTCATCTCCAAGCATCTTCAAATAAGTCAGTTTGAATGGCCTAGTTAGCAAGGGGGTAAAATGGAGCCAGTTGATTTTCAGAGGGTAAGGCTCGGGATTCATGTCCCATGCCTTTCATTTGGCATATTCAATGATGTGCAACTTTTAGAATTCAATTTGGATAAGTTTATGAGATACCCATTTTGAGGGGTGAGCTAGAAGTGCATTTTAGGCACAAATGCATATTTTATTGAGTAGCCTTCTTTGAGCGATTACATCTTTTGCCCTGTTAATCATCATGGAAAAATTCAAAATGGATTCAATTATATGCATAAAAGTGAGTTACCCTACAAAATTTCAAGTCTTGACGAATCCATTTGCTCAGTTTTCAAAGCCGAATCCATTTGCAGTTTGTGTGTTTTGGCAAGTCCCTGTTTCGACAGCTAGTCGGAGCCCTGTTTTGCGTAAGTGTAAAAGTTGCCTTAGTAAGCGTCATGCCATAATGATTGTTTCAGGCTAATGCTAGTATAAATGATGAGCCACGTTTCAAATTTCAAGGCTCTACCAATCTGTTTGATCAGTTTTCAAAATAGCTCATTTTGCCATCAAATGCAGTTATCAGTACTTTCAGTGATATATCAGTTAATGTAGCTATTTTTGTGAGGGCGTCGTTTGCATCCTGTTAGTCTGGTGATCAAACTGAGAATTCAAAGATTTAATATGTACTTTAAGGTACCTATGTTCCAAATTTGAGGACCCACGGAGGTCGTTTGATATTTTTGAGAAAGGCGTCATGTGTTGCCAGGACATTGACTTCATCAGGTCCTTAGTGTCGACAAAGCCAGTTAGGCATTTTCGGAAATTAATATCTCTTCGCTCAGGACTCATCTTGAGAAACCATTTGGTAGAAGTCATCCTTGTATATCAGAGTACACGCCTGTCAGATGGCGAGCTCCAGAAAGGTGTTTTGATAGGTTTGAAAATTACGTCTTCGCGATTAAATGCGAAAATATGGCATAATTGCCCGAAGCTTGTAAAATGCGGATTAATGATCTGAAAACGATGTCGATCATTTCCAGAGGTATGTTTGAGGTCTTTGAAGCATTCTAGAGGTCAGTGGTATGAAAACAATTTTTTTTTTAGTCGGACCCACTTTGGGGCCCGACTTGGATCATGCCTGTGCCTTATTATTTTTATTGGCAACTTTGTTCACTAAGAGATTTTTAGAGTATCTAAATTTGGATTTTGATTTTGAAACATGTTATAAGAGTGATGATGATAAAATTCATCTCCCGTGCAGTCAAAATACAAAGGCACATTTATTAAACCAAATTGCAAATTGGTAGTTAACAAATGAGGCATTATAAGTTTTCAATGCAAATGTTGGTAGGTGTAATTACAAATTTACAAGGCAGCCAATAATCCTTTCTCTGCGTGGCAAGTGAAAGAGTACAACTTCCAATCCAATGCAAATTAGTAAACATGCCAATGTCCTCCTGTGTGTGGTGTTGAAAGGAGGTTTTAAGCAAATTTCAAAGAAAATGTGGCAGCAAGTTCAATCGCCAGCCAATCCTTCCATGTATGAGTAGCCAATTAAAATGTAAGCAAATGCCAATGGTGTTCAACCAAAGTCCAATGTGGCATATTCACAAAAATCTCTTCTTGCAGTATGTGGTAGCAGACACAGAATTTTAAACCAAATGAAAACTCCAGCATATTCCGTCTTTGTTGTAGCTCACGTGGGTGTATGGAAATCAAAGAAATTGTCAAACAAATGCAATGCTGGTTGTGTTGCTATGATCCACAGCCAATGCAACAATAGTTTTAAATCTCCAACAAATTTTACTAACATCCCCAACACTTTGGTGAAGAAGGAGTTAGATTTTCAAAGCAAATTACATGGGCAAAATCAGAATATCATTTTTCCCCTATTGCTGTGCGTGGTGTTTGAAGGAGGACTGTAGAAAAGTCAAAGAAAATATAAACAAATTGCAACAACTCCTCCCTCATGTGTTCTCCTTCTGGTAGCAACAAGAGCAAATTAAACACTAAACAAATGAACAAAGGCAGATGTTATTACCCATTTCTCTCCAGCGTGGTATGTAAGGCAGTATAAAACCTCAGAACCAATGCAAATGGCAGCAGTAAAGTTTTGAGTGGAGAGTGGGAGAGTTAAGGAAGTTTTTTTTTAAAGAAAAAACAAACACCAAATGCATTGCCAACAGCTTCCCAATGTTGAAGATGTTTCAGAGGTTCTTAGCAAATGCAATGTGTCTCTGGCAAAAGCATTAAATTTCAAATGCAAACAGAAATTTGTAGTGCTCCTCCCCCACATGAAACCTCTGGCATGGCATTGAGTGGGAAGTAGAAGCTAAGTTGCAGAAAAATTAAAAACAAATGCGTTGCCAGCCATTAAAGCTCTAAAATGCATTCCCAGGCTTAATGTTATTATCCCACATTGGCTGGGCGAGAGCATTTTTTGATATTTATAAGCAAAAACACACTCATCTAATATGTCTAAGCCATAAAGGCTTTTGACAGACGATTCCTATGGGCGGCCAAGATGGACCCACGCACGAGCATGGATCCCAAGGCGATAGAGGAGGTGACTAAGCGGCGACCAGGTGGACCCCATGCAGGCACACTTCCCGAGGTAGATAGGTGAAATTTTGCAGAGGAAGGTCGGCTTAACGAGTGAGCAAGTTTGAGATGGATCAACGATGCATGCTATTTCGCGAAAGGAAGATGCACGTGAGTTACACCCTGCAAAGTTGTGAAATCCAGGTGGCGGGTACAGTCAGATGTCTAGCAGGTGGGTCCCAGTAAGGTGGTAGTGACGTGGCACACATTTGGTGCCCAGGTGGCAGTCCAGTGGCAGTGACATGGTGCTGAGGTGGTGTACACGTGGCGGCCAAGTGGCAGTGACAAAGCAGATGACATGGCAGTGATGAGGTGTCATCCCAGGTGGTGTCCGGTTAACCCCATCAACCTAATCAGAGGCCGCCACGTGGCAAGGCGTCAGAGCACATCAAAGGCAAAAAATCAAAATTAAAATGAGTAAATGATATAGTCTAAACTATATTAAATTTTGAAAAATTTAAATGATTGAGCACATTGCGGAATTAATTCGCCTAGGGTCTAAATTTTGGCCAAAATATAAAGTGTTATATGTTTTCGGAAAGCTCTCGGAGTGAGGAATCCGATTATGTGGTTAATTTTGACAAATGTGGGGTATTTTGGAACTAGTTTCCATGGGAACAAAATTCAGTTAGAGAGGAGACACTTGGCAATTCAGTTGCCGATTTGATTTGGTTCCCTCTCCCTTTTTATTCCCAATTCTTCTCAGTTGTAAGGGTTCTAGAAATTTGGAGAAATGCTCCAGATTTGATGGCTTCCATTTTCTAAAGATCTTGACCCAAGTTTGTAAATGCTTCTATTTGGTTTCAGGGTATAGAGATTGCAGGGCAGTGCTATAAATGTGGTTTTAGTTGCAGGTCTTACTTGTGTTAGGCATGAGTAATTTCCCATGATATTGTCTCTGTGTATGCATTTAATTGTTATGAATTGAATCCTCGAGGCTTATAATTTGTCATCTCAAGGAGATTGTATGATTGTTTGTAGGCATTCTTCAATGAAGAGTTTAAATTCTATAATCAGTTATAAACAATGGAATGTGTCCCAGATCTGATAATTTTATGAATGGATTGAGTAATGCTTTAGTATAAGGTATTAATGCAGGGATATGTTGTAAGGAAAACTAATTTGCAGTTGTGATTCATATTTGTAGTTTTGTGTGTGACCCTATTGCCCAATGAACAAGGCACTGCTCTTGCAAGTTTGGGGATGGTTTCAGATATACATTTAAAAAGATAAATCTATTTCCCTTTATGTTTAGGGGTGTGTGTTCCATTCTTTCCAAGCTCTATTTCATCCTATTGTTTATACAGATCTAGCCAATCTGTAATGTTTCCTAACTTGTTGAGCTTGTGAAATGATATATCTGCTTAGTGTTGATGCAGTTATGTGTCTTTAATTGTTGTATTTAGTGCATCAAAAGGGTGTCCCCCCTAGGTCTAGCAGAACCTGAAGTGCAGGAGGATCAGTTAGGGTGCTATGTTATGTTGTCCAAGCCCTGATGTGTTTTGTAGACTGAAATTGGCCATTTCATAAAAAGATTTGCAGGTGTTCTTGGGTTATCACTTTTGGTGAACAAGACAGTACAGACACAAAATGTGGTCCAAAACCGGTTTGGCAGAAAACACTCACAATGATTGATAAACATAGATACCGGTAAAATAGAGTGCAACCGGTAGCATCCAGAATAACTCAAACAGTCATGAACCGGTCACTTACTAAGCTTTTCTCTTAGCTCAATACCACATTATCATAATATTCTCATGCATGAACTAGTAGACCTAACCATCAAATCTTCACAACAGCGAGTTCAATATGTTTTATAAATAGGCATAAAACATAGAAACTTCATGTGCTTAACAGATAAAACAAAGCATCACAAGACAAAAGCATTTCACATGACACACATATTTTTCACATGGAAACCCAACTGGGAAAAACCATGGTGGGGATGAATACCCACAAGCTATTTTTTGAACTCTTTAGAAGTCCGCTCTGTTAGGAGCCTTGTCTGGTTAAGAACATTACAATAGGTTCTGGTAGGAATTGATCCTGTTAGGGATCACCCGGTTAAGGGTTAAACCCGGTAGGGTCACCTTGTTAGAGGATTTTAAGAACTCAATACCTGAAAGGATCTCCTATGCTTCTCTAGCTTCTCAGAACTCATTAGCTTCAAGTTACCCAGTTAGGGGATTTACAGCAAGCCGGTTAAGACCACCCGATTTAAGGGATTTTGAATCAAGCCAGTTAAGGCTACCCTATTAGGGGATTTTGCAACTGTTGAAGTGGTTAGAGATCAACAGGTATTACAATGATCTATTAATAGTACTTAATACTAATACAAATCTGTTTTTGCTCCTCTTTTCCTTCTGCACATACACTTTGCAGGTATCTCTTTTCTCCTATGGTCTGGCAAGAATCTTGTATCACTTTCGTTGGATACACACTCACAACTTTTTGCCAACAACTTTAGATAGAAACCTAACATCGACCTTATAGGGAACATTCAGGTTGGTAGCAAAAACCCTAAATCCTAAACCTGTTAGGTTGAGCAATTCAAACGGTTCAATCCTGACCATTGAAACATACTACATTGGATGCACCAGTCTTGTGTCGATCTCAAGACATTCTCCATTGTCCATTATCCACCGTTTTCATGGCGGCTGATAACCCATCACGCGTTATCACAATTTGACAGACTTTGCACATTCCCGAGTTAGATAGGAATAATCTTCTTCATGCAAGATCCTTCACGCGCACAGAGCTTATGTGGCAACACGATCTGTCCTCCATCATACTACTAACTCATCACACAAAGATCACCAATTGAGTCACATAGACTTGAGATACTCCAACCGGAAACCCCGAAGTGGAAGCTGCCTTACCAACCGGTAGTCATACAGTGCTTCCATGTGCCGGTTCCCATAAGTGCATGCCGGTTCACTTTGAACAAATGTGCCGCTTCACTTTGGCATATACCGGTTCACACATATGCTGGTATCTCTTTCTTCACTTATCTCATGTGCTGGTTCACACTATGTCTCATATTGACATCAATGACAACACACAATATCATTATGTCTTCATGCCAGTTTTACATAAGGCTCATGCCGGATCACATAATGCCAACACTATATAAGGAGATGCTTCCTTCATTATCAACCCTAATTAAGCATTCTAGCATTCGAACTTTCATATGCAATCAAACTATCAACCATATTTCCATTCTTTGTTGAGCTCTTGTGCACACATAAAATCTGAGAGCAAATATATCAAGCAAGATCAATGGAGATAGGAAGAATGGAGATCCAAAACCTATTGAACATGTGATGTTATAATTTTTGTGATTTCATTTGATTTGCATTGTCTTAGGTAATCTTCGTATGTTATGGTGGATCTTTGTTGATTGTTAGAGTAGGGTTTTGTGGTTGAATTCATTTAGTCTTTCAATATTGTTGTTTCCATTTTCACCATAAAAATTTTGGCATGCCCGATGGGGCCCTTGTCTCTTTTTGCATTTAACATCTTTTGTTGCAGATTTTGTGTTTTTGAAGTTGTAGATCTGACATTTCCGATAAAATTTTGACATTTTTGCATCTGTGCATCCTGGAACTGTGTTTTTGCTTTTCTACAACGTCTGTGACCTTCATAATCCCATTTGTGTTCGGCATTGATTTATCTTATTTTGTAGATTGCAGGGTTGCGTCTCTATTTTGAAACTGCGTATGTGAACCTCTTAGTTGTGTTTGCGTTCGAGAGTCGCGTCTGTGTGATCTAGGCATGTTTGCGATGAATTTAGACACGTTTTTTATTTTCTACCACATCTGAGTTAGGTTCAATCACATTTGTGTCTCAGATCTTGCATTTTGTAGTTTTTGATCTAGTTTTGAGGCTTTATTTTGTCATTTGGATTTAAGATCTAGTTTATTTTGGGGTAACATCTTGTGATCTAGCTAACAAATTGGTGCAGCTTGTCCTTGAAACAAATCGTCTTGTTGAAGACCCCTATTTCACAAAGTCTTTTGGATTTAAAATTCACCTAACTCGTTTGCTTGCAGGAAGGGGTAATCTTTTGAAACAACCCAAACTACTAACAAATCTTTGTTGTAGGATCTTGGCAAGGGTTTTTTATCTTTATTGTGTGCCTTATTTTCATATATTACTAAACACTTCAATTGGTGCACTAAAATTGAACTAGTGTCTTTTTGTGTCTTGAGCAATAGGCTCTTTTTGTTTAATCTCTAGAGGGCATGTCTCCCTATGTGGTCATTAGGACTACTAGTGAGGAGAGAACGACCCAAGTGGTAGCGAGGAAAACCCACCTCTTCCAAACCACTATAAATAACTGTATCCATGGTGAAAGCCATGGGTAACGTGTGCTGATTAGTTCATATTGACACTATGTCTCCCCATAAACCCGTTTGATCAAATTTATTTTATCAGTTGTAGGGCATAACCCCTACCAGCTGGGAGCCTTCTGTATTTATAGAGTTGAAAGTGTCGCATGTATGGCCACATGAGTGGATACCCTTACTAGCACCTTTTTGTTTTAGAAAGCCAAAATCCTTCTAGTTGTTGGGGTAGGAGGTCGGACCTCTAGAGCGGCCCACACACATACGGTTCTTAGTAGAGATACAAAGTTCACCACGAGGAGTTTTTGTGGGGACTGATGCTTGGCTGCCCCAGAGAAGTGAGTGCCGAGGGTGGTGCCAGTGGGGTCAAGAATCTAAGTATCCACTCTAAATAGTGTAGCCTTGGGGGAAACCCCATGTGGGATCAAAAACTATTGTCCTGGCCAACCATAAGAATTGTGCTCATCTTCTTTTGAACATTCAAACATTCAAGATCAAACATCAAAACATTGTGTCTTTTGTGTCTTCAAGTGTATGCAAAACATTTTTACATCAAACAACACACTTTTCTTTGAGTCATTTTGAGTCAAAAAACTTACAAACATTGAGTCCTCATCAACATTGTGTCATCTTGTCACAAAAAACAGTCGAACAAATTTAGATCTGGTCACAACAAACAACTTTACAAATTATAAAAATTGCACTCAGTTTCCAGAGAAGCATATGTGTCTGACAGAAACATGTATGTGTCATTTAACCGCGTTTGTGAAGTACAGAAACATGTCTGTGTCATCCTAAAGGAAATTGCATTCACAAAATATCAGAAATGTGTCTGTGCAATGTTCAAACACGTCTGTGTCATTTAACCTCATCTATGAAGTATACAGGCATGTCTGTGTTCAGAATTGAAAAAAGTTATAGTCCAGCAAACAAGAGCAGTCAGTTTCAGACTTATTGAGCTTCCTAGGTTATCTCTCCGGGTTTTCATCTAGAATTCAACCTATTTCTAGGTCTCACAAAGTCCATCATTGCTTTACATCATTGCATTACATTCACGTTTGTCTAAACTTGAGTCAAAAGGTCACTTTCTTGTCCTCATCTTACTTTGTCAACACACTACATACAAGAACATTTTGCTAAGTGGTCCCTCATCAAGGTCTATCACCTTTGGGTCTCATTTGGTCTTACTTAGAGTCAAGGTCAACTTACCTCATCAAGAGAAACTATCATCTCTTTGGAAGCCACACCTACTCTACTACATATATACTTGGTCTTACACTTTGGACATTGCAAGTACACCTCAGATTCATTTACATTTTATCCAACTCTTGGTCTTCCATACTTTTCCATTTTCATCTAGTCTCACACATCCTAGTCAAGGCCTAGTTCATGGTTGAAACCCGTTCCCAAAAAATTAGAAGAGAAGCTAAAAAGGCTCAAGAGTTCGCAAACATGAGTGCCTATGAGTATGAAAATGATATCTTCTTCAATTCTGATCATACCACATTACCTAACATGGACACTTATAGAAACACTCAAACTTTTGAGAACATGGATAACACAAACAACAATGATACACACAATGATGATATGGACAAATTTTTCATACATTCACCAGAAGTGGAAGAGTCCATTATGGATCCCCGTTTTAATCGATTGGTTGAGGAAATAATGAGGAGAGATAGACAATATTTCTTACAAGTGATGGCACAAAGTGGAGCCAAGATCCCTCATGATTTTGACATGTCTCAAATAATGGAAAATCAACCTTTGCAAGAACCTCAACTCAACATGGATCAAAGGAGGCCTAATAGTGGAGGCAATAGAGGACCACATCTTATGCCTGAATCACTATCATCTTTGTTTCAAAAACCTAAGGTCCCATATACACATGGTCAAGCATATGATACTCACCTTTGTAGACCATTATGGAAGTCTTATGCAGAAAAATATACTCAATCACATGCCAGTGCTAAGGACCAACCACCAAAGCAATTGGATATCCAAAGGCATGTACAAAATTTGGACATAAGGAAACCCCATGTCAAATTTGGGGGCAACACACTAGAACAAACTCATGACATGCCTATAGAGTATGGTATACATGGACAAAATAGATATTCCATTCCTCATCATGACTCTATACCAAGTGGTCCTTATACGCAACATCACTATAGACCTCCTCCATATGAATATGTGTATGATCAATACCATCCATATATGCAACATGCTTCTCCTCTACCGGGTGGCTCAGGCATGGGATATGGTCCAAGAAGTCAGTCTCCACCTAAGAACAATCTGGAACATCAAATTAAGGACTTACAAAAGAAAATGGAAGACATAAATACACTGAAGCCATCTTACACAATGAGAGACACATGTCCCTATCCATTTGACAAAAGAATTCCAATGCCTCCTTTTCCTACACATTTCATGACACCTAAGTTTGATAAGTATAGAGGAAAAGGGGATCCTAAGGCACATATAAGACAGGTTTTCACAGCTTGCATTGAGGTAGCATTAGAAGAGACATATTTGATGAGACTATTCCCACAAAGATTAGGTGATCAAGCTATGGAATGGTTCTCCCAACTTCCACCTAGAATTAAGTCACGGGGTGACTTAGCCGAGGCATTTATCCAACATTTCTCATACAACATAGAGATAGATATATCAGTTCCTACTTTTTGTAACACCAAACAAAGGGATGAAGAGTCTTTTTCATCATTTTTACAAAGATGGAGGAATCTAGCTAGTAGATGCTCTTGTGAAATTCCACAAAAACAAATGGTAGATATGTTCACCTAGAATATTAACAAAGACATTGGTTATGACCTGAGAAAAGATTGTTTGTCCACCTTCAAGGACATCATTGAAAAAGGCTTAACAATAGAAAAAGTCTTAATTGAGAAAGGCATCGTCAAAATATTTAAAGAAAACAAAGAGGACTTTAAAGGAAAAGACAAGCCAAGATTTTGGAATAAAAACAAGAACACAGTCAATGATGACGTTGTTGATGCCAATACAGTACGACCCAAAATCGCTTTTTCTAGATCAATCTCTACAAACAATCAAGTGAATACTCAAACAACTTCAAAATCATGAAGGAAGTACACCCCATTGGGAGAACCACTTGAGTCAGCTTTCAAGAAGCTAGTGGCAAACAAAATAATAATAATTCCAGATTTGCCTCCATATGAGCCAAAGGTCAAACCAAATTGGTGGAATGATGATGAATACTATGAATATCACAAAAGCAAGGGTCATAAAATAGGAAATTATCACTAGTTGAAGGACATCATACAAGATCTTATTGATAGAGGTGACCTTGAGATTGAAGGACACTCATCCAATCAAGAACATGAGATGTTTAAGGAACCATTCCCAAAACATGACAAGGGAAAAGCTAAAGCCACGGATGACCAGACCAATTATACCAGAGCATCCTATAACTATGATTCAATTGTTAATCACATTTCGATGGACAATTATGTCTCTACCATTATCATCAAGGACAAAATGCTTGAAAATTCTACCCAAAGACCTAAAGTTGTCCTAAAAGGAATTGGATCTTCTTCTGAACCTACCTCTGAATGTAATGTTACAACTCATCGAGGTAAATTCACTTTGCAAGGTGCTCCAGCTAAAAGCACTGCTTCCTCATCAACCAAACCTGAGTATGACCTTGTAGAACAGTTAAGGAAGACACCCGCGCTTATCTCCATCCTTGAGCTCTTACACATATCCCCTCAATATAAGGCCATTCTTGACAAAACTTTGAGAGACACTTTTGTCCCCACTAATCTGAATGTGGACTAGTTTCAAGCCATGGTGAGATACCTTTCCATTCCATGCTCCCTTACATTCATAGAAGCTGACGATGCCTCCGTGAGACAACCACATAATGCACCTTTACACATTGAAGCCTTCCTACACAAACATCGAATAAAATGTGTCCTGATAAATGGAGGAGTTGGTCTCAATATATGTACTTTACACACAATAATACAATTCGGATATTCAGACAAAGCTATGAATGCTACAAACAAAATTACCATCAAAGCATATGATGATGAAGAGCGTTCATCCAAAGGCACAGTCACCTTGCCCCTCAAAGTTGGACCAGTTACAAAGGATGTGGTTTGTCAAGTCCTAGACCTGGATCTCACATACAACATATTGTTAGGACATCCTTGGATTCATAAGATGAGGGCAGTCCCATCTACATACCACCAATGCATTAAGTTTCCTCACAATGGAGTTGAAGTAACAGTTCATGGTGATCCTAATCCATTTATATATTGCAATAACTTGAGACCAAAAGTTGAGACAATCATTCCAAATAATAGAGAAACTATCCCTTCTTCGGCATACATTGACCCTGAATCATTAAAACCTTCAACACCAAAACAAGGTGAGCTTAAAGGGAAATATCAGGACAAAGGCATGGGTGAATACACTTTGAACCAAACCATGTGCTTATGACAAGTTATGAGTTCACCAAAAGAATATGGATGACCACATCCTTCTAAACGAGTATCTATCATTACACTCAAATGGGATCCTACTATTTTCCAAAAGTGGGGTGAAATGGAAGAAGAAGACTTATACAAAATGCTTTGCAAAGACCCTGAAGATGGTACAGAAGATCACATCAACATACCATGTGAAAAATATGGCAAAGGATTCAAGATCCTACAAAAGTTTGGGTATGATGGTAAAAGTCCTCTTGGCTTAAGAAAGGAAGGTATCATTCAACCTTTGCAACCAGAATTGACATTTAAAAAAGAGCAGTCGAAAGGGCTTGGTTTCATATCTTCCAGGGTAAATACTTGAAAGATAGAAGAAGGATTACAAATCAAGGCTTCCAAAGATCAACAAGAGAACCGCTATTCCACCAACTCTAATGAATGGGAATGGGGTTCAAACAAATCCTCCAGTGACTATGAACTCACTGAGACATTCAGAGAACTAGATGAACCCATAGAAGAAGAGGAATTTTATAAAAAATTCAAAGTTGGTCAAGAAACAACCCCTAAGGACCCCACATAGTCTTTGCCTCTAGGTTCTAGGTTGAAATCATGAAGGATGAGGACACCCATCCCCGAATGTGCTTTTAGTGATGACAATTTAGACTCGTTCACATTCGAGATAGATGAGGAGAGTGCCAACGATGACCTCGACAACTACCTCGACATACCTAAATATAACTGCATCTTCACCCTTAGTTCCGTTGACTTTGAAAACATTGAAGGCCTTCCCCTTGTTCACCACCAACTTATTGAATGGGACCATAAAGGACCTGTACAGTTCGACACATTCCAAAACGATGAAGCCTTTATTGACTATTTAGGCACATGAGATGATCTTCCGCTTGGGGACCATAAGGTAGGTTGCACTATAGAACTCAACAATGTGACATATTTTGGTGAGGGTGTTGGGCCTTCTAGTCACAAAAATGTAAAAATAAAAACAAATCATGGATCTTATGGTGAAAACCACATTGTGGCACTGTCTGACCCCAAAAAAGTAAAAAGAAATGATGTATCTGAGGGTGAAAACCTCTCTAAGGCACCCAAAGATGGAAGACTCGACATTCTCCCGACATCATATGAAGAAAAATCATCTATGTTGGTAGAGGAGACCATCAAAACAAATATTGGTACAAAAGAAATTCCACATAACATATTCTTGGCACAATTTTTGACAGAGACAGAAAGACCAAAGTTCATAAGTTTCTTCAAAGAGTGACAAATCAATTTTGCATGGTCATATGCTGATATACCTAGACTGGATCAAAATTTAGTAATGCATCATTTAATAGTTAAACCAGGGGAAAAACCAGTAAAACATAAATTAAGAAAGATGCATCCACAAGTGGCATTATTAGTCAAGGCGGAGCTTGAAAAATTATTGGATATCGGATTCATACGCCCAATTGATTATCCTGAATGGATCTCCAACTTAGTACCTATCACTAAGCCAGATCATAGCATCAAAATATGCACAGATTTCAGAGACATCAACAAAGCTTGTCCTAAGGATGATTTTCCATTGCCAAATATCAACCTGATCGTAGATCTCACAACAGGTCATGCGATGTTATCTTTGATGGATAGATTCTCTGGCTATAATCAAATAAAAATCGCATATGAGGATCAGCACAAAACATCATTTACTTGTCCCTGGGGAACTTTCTGCTGGAATGTCATGCCCTTCGGGATAAAGAATGTAGGTGCTACATATCAAAGAGCCACGACTACTATCTCTCATGATCTCATGCACGTAACTATAGAAGACTATGTTGATGACCTCTTGGGAAAATCAATAGACAAAGATACACATCTGGACATACTTTCAATCATTTTTGATCGGTTGAAAAAATACAAAGTAAGATTAAACCCTAAGAAATGTGTCTTTGGAGTAACCTCTGGGAAGCTCCTAGGATTCATTGTCTCAAAAAGAGGAATTGAAGCCGATCCAGCAAAAGTCAAGGCAATCCTAGAGATGCCACCACTGAGAAATATTAGTCAACTTCGATCTTTGCAAGGAAGACTCTAGTCCATATGAAGATTCATAGCACAACTTGCAGATAAATGTCATCCTTTTCAGCACTTGCTACACAAAAACATCAAATTCAAATGGGATGATAACTATCAACAGGCTTTTCAGATACTCAAAGATTATCTTCTAAATCCACCAGTCTTGATGCCACTAGCTCCAGAACAACCCCTATTACTTTACATATCAACTACATCAACAACACTGGGGGCACTCTTAATGCAACAAGATGTCGAGGGCAAAGAAAAGGTAGTCTACTACATCAGTCGTACTTTGGTAGGCTATGAGATAAACTACACACCAATTGAGCATGTGTGTCTCACTGTGGTCTTTGCTTCACAAAAATTATGACACTACATGCTAACTCATAAAACTAAGTTGGTCTCAAGGATCGATCCATTGAAGTACCTTCTCAATAAAGTAACACTTACTGGTTGACTAGCCAAATGGGTGATGCTCTTGAGTGAATTCAACATTGAATATGTGGACAGAAAAGCAATTAAAGGATAAGCTATCACAGATTAGCTAGTAGATGCTCCCATGATAGATGATGCTCCTCTAACTTCAAAATTTCCAGATGAATCCATCTTGACGGTATCACACATGAAGCCTTGGCAACTATACTTTGATAGTTCATACACAGAACATGGTGTAGGCGCTGGCATCCTTGTCATCACACCTCAAGGAGATTCCATACCAAAATCATATCGATTATCATTTCCTTGCACTAATAACATAGCAAAATACGAGGCATTAACAACTAGACTACGGATTGCAGTTCAGTGGAAGATCCAGGAACTTCATGTTTTTGGGGACTCTCAAGTTGTAATTCATCAAGCAATTGATGACTACCAAACAAATGATGAAAAATTAATGCCTTACAAAAAAATGGTGGATGACCTAAAGCAACATTTTATGAAGTTAACCTTTGAGCAGATACCAAGAGAGCAGAATTCAGCTGCAGATGCCATGGCTACTATTGCTTCACTGATAGATCTACCACATAATGAAACCTGCTATGAGCTATTGGTGGATAACCTTTTTGTTCCCTCGTATGAGATCACTCCTACTGAGATGATATGTGTTGTTGGCCCTGATTCTGAGTTACACGGTTCCATTTTCACATACCTTCATAATAACACCCTTCCTCCGGACTTATCCAACAATCAACGTCGCACTTTCATTCACCAATCTTCTTGATACATCATTTTAGCTGATATCCTATACCGATGAGGTCTAGATGACACTCTTCTTAGATGTTTAGAAAGGGATGAAGCTTAGATTGCATAATGCAAAGTTCATGAAGGGATATGTGGTCCACATTCTAGTGGTCCTACCTTAGCCAAGAAACTCATCAGGACTGGATATTACTAGCCCAATATGGAAAAAGACTCATATTAGTTTGTCAAGAAATGTAAGCAATGTCAAATTCATGGAGACCTTATTCATGTGCCAACACAAGAACTTCAACCAATTGCGACTCCTTGGTCCTTTTGTCAGTGGGGACTTGATCTCATAGGCAAGATTCACCCTCCTTCCTCTAATGGCCACAAATTCATCATCACTGCCACATAGTATTTCACAAAATGGATCAAAGTCATGCCTCTTACACAAGTCACTGGAGAATAGATTGCTACATTCATTCTCAACTACATCATTTGCCGGTACGGTATTCCTATTTCCATAATCACCGATAACGAATGTCCCTTCAAAAATCAAGATGTTCGTGAACTTTGTGATCACTTCCATATTACCCACCATTTCTCTACGCCCTATTACCCCCAAGGTAATGTTCAAGCTGAGGCGTCTAATAAAACCATTATTAAAATCCTAAAAAAGATAGTCAATGATGTTGGCTGCAATTGGCATATCCAACTTAATCCCACACTTTGGGCTTATCGCACAAGTGTTCACACACCTATAGGAGCCACACCTTATTCACTTGTCTATGGCGCTGAAGATATCTTGCCTATTGAGGTCGAGTTACCATCTTTACGAGTCTCTTTGCAAAACATTATTAGTAATGAAGACTACAGGGTCTCTCACTTGCAAGAACTAGAACTATTGGATGAACGAAGACAAATTGGTTTTAATCATCTCAAGGCTTATCAACAATGAATGTGTCACAGTTACAATCATAAAGTGAAACCTCCTACATTTGAGGTGGGTGACTTAGTTCTCCAAGAAAATCCCAAAAATCAGCAAGACAGAGAGAAGAAGGGCAAGTTCAAACCAAATTGGCTTAGTCCTTACATCATTACAACAACTTATGGATCTGGTGCATATCAACTCTCAACCCCAGATGGTGAACCTTTGGAGGATTCTATCAATAGCATGCACCTTCGTAGGTTTTACACATAGCTCTTCAGAGTATCTCAAATCAAAAATACAAAAAAAAATAAAAAATACAAAAACATTTCGTCCAACGGTGAAAACCACTTCGGTGGTACCCTGGGCAAGTACCACGGTGAAAACCAGGTCACCGACGTCATGTGTAGAGACATTTCTCCTCCCTCCTTTAGGATTCCATCTCATTATTTCACTTTGCACACACTCACAACCTTTCCATCCATAATAAATCAGCTCCTATCTGTGGCTAAGGCAAATCCTACGTCTAGTGATGGGTGCGGAACTGAGAGCATCACATGTTTCGAGGAGTACAGTTTCTTCAAAATTTTCTTCAATCTATCCACACACAATCCATAATAAAGAAACACTTGCATCACCAATCCGCAATAAAGTTCTACCTTCTCTACAATAAAGTATCAGTTTCAGATGAGACACAACAGCAACAATGGGCTTCAACAAATCAAATATTTCAACAGACTCAGACAACTTACAGTTCAGTGCTATCTATCCTTTTGTGAAAGTAAACATTGAGACCATAATCAAATAGACTTATAGAAGTGACAAGAGACACTAAACTTGAGGACTATAGTGGGTGTTGGTGTCGAGTCTTGGTTTTCTTTTGATTTTATCTTTTGGTGACATGTCTTTTAGCTTTTTTGGGATGTCTCTAACTAGACATTTTATCTCCAGGATGTCTTTGACTAGAAAGGCGAGGATGGGGTATCATCACCTATTTTTCTTTATGGTCTATGGATTGTCTCTTAGTAATGCTATGACTTGTCCAAGGATATGAGGACACTGTGAGTCTAGTATGAACTGGGGCATTCTTTGTTTGCAACTATCTTATCTCCATGCAAACGGGTACAATGACTTTTTGGATCAAACCTATGTCTGGATTGCCATAACCTACTTGCCATAATAAAGCTCAATGATGATAACACACAAGAAGCTCTTTCACTTCCATATCTTCTATCTTCCATCCCCCTTTCTTGATTGACCTCCATTGTCCTTCTTGAGTCTATGTAGCCTGCTATCACATGACTGAGTATAATGACACACCAAAAATATCTGCATTTCATGTAGTTTGCACCTGCGTTACCACATATTAGCATTTCATACATACATATAGATATCACAATTGCATCACATCCTGCACACAACACACATGAGAACATTTTATATTCTCATCATGTAAATAGTTATTTGCAGTATCATATTCATCTGTATTTCATACATCCACATCATGCATAACATTTAAAAACATAAAAGAACAAAAATATTGCATTTTCCTCATGTACATATTTGTACCCATATCAGAAGCACCACATAGAAACATACATCATAAGGCATATAGAAACATCACATAGGTACACATGCATATAGCTACCACAAGGATGAATCATCTCATATATATATTCATAAGTGTCATGATACAATGATGTCAAAATCATATGGCTACAATCAACTGAAGGTGTCATCATACAAAAGGGTACAAAACTGATACATAGGGAGGCCTCTAAGGCTATGATGAACTCCCTCCCTCGAAGCCAGCTGGCCTTGACGGAGCTTGAGCCCTAGAAGGACCTGCCCTAGGATCATCTCTCCTATCCTCTCTATCTGGTGGTGGTGGAGGACCCATGACCCCACCACTAGATACCTGTCTCCTATCTCTCCCTCTAGTGGTCATCGTTGTCCATGATGGTCTACAGATTCTCCTAGCCCACTGATCTAGTGGCACCACTCCATAGTACAAGTCTCTCTAGTAGGCTATCTCCTCCCCTGCCCATAGAACATAGGCGTATCCGGCCCCTATGTCCTCTGCTACCTGCCTCCCTACCCTTAGTGCTGTCTCAACCTCTGTGTAGTGTTGAATAGCCTAATCCCTCTCCCGCTCAGTGTCTCTCAGCTATCTCCTGAGTCTAGATGTCTCCCTCTCTAGATATCAGATCTCATCTAAGGATAGTAACTCATCCTCCTCCTCTCCCCCCTCACCCTATCCATGTGGCTGCTCCTATGGCTGCTCCTATCCTTGTCCTCATCCCTATACCGATCTAGGAGCCTGTGGCTATCTGGGAACCTATGCTACTGGCACCTGTAATGGTAATCCACCTCTACCCCTCACTACATGAACCTGCTGAGCCTATCTCTCCTCTCCACCCTCTCTCCTTAGAGCCACTCTCCTCTCTACCACTACGACCCACCTCCGTCGTCAGCCTCTACCTCTGCCATCTCCACTATCATCTTCGTCACCTCCACCATCTCCATCTATCAGCTCCCCTAGATCCATTAGCCATGGAAATGGATGACCTCCCCAATATGTAGTGTACTCTGCATCCATGTGGGCATCCTCTATATCTACCCACATATCCCAAGGTAGGGGAACCATCTCTACCATCTATATCACAGCCTAATCATATGAAAGCAATGGCCCCAAATGCACCTAATCCCTCACTGTATGTGCATACATCCCTGACCCTTGTGGCATCTGTTGTATCCTACCAAACTACCTGCCCACCCTATCTACCAATTGCCTCTCAATAACATACGGTGTCTGACCAGTCAGATACCTACTCTGGAATACATATAGCAGCTCCACTGCATCATCCTCCCACTCCTCACAATCTTGATACAGCCTCCATATCACACTGTCTATCTCATTGATAACCCTGCACCAATACTCCAATCTCCCAATCCATGGTTGTGATGTAATCATATCATATAAATGTACATAGTTGCACCCATGTCCCCTACCTCTAAAGTGTATCAGACGTGTAACTGGCAGATGCTCATATGCCCATACCTGCAACAATGTCACTCCGCATCCCAATCCTGCTGATCTGTGATACACAAACTAATGCAACTCATAATACAAGTGTGTCAACAGACATGAACCCCATGCAAACCTGATGTTCTCTATCACCAATGTCTCTAGAGTCCTCCCCCATCCCACAACCAGCCCTCGTGTCGCCCTATCCGAACAAAGGAATCCACTGATCACTCCTGCCAGCACCGCTAGTAGCACCAATCATGTCATTGTCACAGTGTCCCAAGCTACATGTCCAACCCTCATCTCCAGTCCTGGATCATGAAACACTCATCTTAGTACATCCCTCTCTCCATCTCGATCATAAGGAACCAACTCCCCATCGATCAGTATCCTTAGTATCCTATACACATCCTCCAAGGTGACTGTGATCTCACCCATCGACAAATGAAACATGCATGTCTCTGAGTACCATCTCTCAGCTAAAGCAGTCAACAATCCCATGTTCACCCGAAACTCAGGCACATACAAAATATATCTCAAGCCCATAGCCTGAACTACTACTCTATCCTCGAATGTCATCTCTGCTCACAAACTCTGAGTCGAAGGGAATCTCTCTCATGACTCCAGCATAGGTAGGTCCTCCTGTAGTCAAACAAATCAATTGTGTCAATTCTAGTGGTACTCCCTATTCACCACAAAGTGCTACTTTTTATCTTAGTGCTTATGTCTATCATATGGCACTTTATCCTAGTGGTACTCCCTGTTCATCACAAAGTGCTGCTTCTTATCCTAGTGGTACTCCCTATTCATCACAAAGTGCTGCTCTTTTATCCTAGTGGTACTCCTTGTTCATCACAAAGTGTTGCTTCCTATCCTAGTGGTACTCCCTGTTCATCACAAAGTGTTGCTTTCTATCCTAGTAGCATTCCCTATTCATCACAAAGTGCTGCTTTGATCCTATATTTTAGGGCACCTACTTGAGTGTATCCTCTTGAGTAGTTTCCAATTGGCAACATATGTTCTATCATAGAATTGTCAATTTCTATGGTACTCCTTGTTCATCACAAAGTGCTTTTATCTATCCTATCCTAGGGCCTTTGCTTGAGTGTATCCTCTTGAGTAGTTTTCTGATTGGCAACGTATGTTCTATCACATAATTTTCAATTTCTTTGGTACTTTCTATTCATCACAGAGTGCCTTGATCTATCCTATCCTAGGGATCTCCTTGAGTGTATCTTCTTGAGTAGTTTCTTGATTGGCAACGTATGTTCTATCATAGAATTGTCAATCCCATCCTTATATGCTACCCTAGTCTTCCCTAGAGGACTTGCTTGAGTGTATCCTCTTAGCAACTTATCCAATCGACAACATATGTTTATCACAGAACTGTTGATTCGACCTTGAATACATAAACGCACATTCATGACACAAACACTCTTGCATACTACACATACGTGCCTTCTCTGCATAGACGCGCCTGAATCACATAGACGTGCTTCTTCTCTACACAAAAGTGCCTATCTTTCATAAACACGCTTGAAATACACAGATGCGCTCGCATCTAACACATACACTATTACAATCGTAGATGCACCTGGCACCAACACAGACATGCCTATCCTACCTAGACATGCCTAGCACCAATGTAGACGTGCCTTAGCATTTTCCCCCCCGCTTGACATATCTAAAAGGCATTTATCGCACTTTCTAGAATGCATTTATGACAATAATTAATGTGACAAAGTACAAGGAGGCTTTGTGGTACTTACCGGCTCTCCTACATCTACTGGCCTCTGAAATCGGCGAACGCGATTGAATCTATGCACCAATGCCATCGTTGCTGACTGCTCTCTGCTCTCTCTATACTTTTCTCTCTTGGATGTGTGGATGAGAATGAGGATGTTTTCCCCTCATAGTCTATCTTATAGACTTCCTTAGCCCTAATTTCCCATGTCAGTCTTCTTTATCTCGTGACTCTGTCACTCCATCCGTTCAGTCCATTCTAGCCTTTCTTTCTTATCGAGAGATTGTTTGTGATCTTTTCAAACATTTTCATCTAATCTCTCAAGGGGGCATATCATTCCCATCTTGGGGCAACTTTGTATCAGTTCATCTTATCTTCTTTGAAACAACATGACAAGCTGAATTGTCTCAAAGAGGGGCAAAATGTAGACACCTAAAATTGTCATGCCTAATTAAATTATTATCTTTATTTATTTAATTATTTTAAGCCTAATTCTTATATTAATTAAATAAATCCTTATTTATTTAATTAATTCATTTATCCTCTTCTAGCCTTATTTCTCATTCAAATAAATATATTTATTTATTTAAATTATCCTTTTCTCCTAAATTAAATAAATACTCTTATTTATTTAATTGATCCACTTCTTCTATTAATTAAATAAATCTTTATTTATTTAATTAATTCATTAACCTTTCTACCGATGACACATGTCATTCATCTCTTAATTCCTACACTACCTACCCTCTCATTATTTTCTTATTTTCTTTACCTACCCTCTAATCTTAGCCGACCATTTATCTTTTACACCTCTCAATCTTATCCCTACATTTCTTATAGTGTCTTCTATATAAGGAGATGCTTCCTTCATTATCAACCCTAATCAAGCATTCTAGCATTCAAACTTTCATATGTGATCAAGCTATCAACCACATTTTTGTTTGTTGAGCTCTTGTGCACACATAAAATTTGAGAGCAAATATATCAAGCAAGATCAATGGAGATAGGAAGAATGGAGATCCAAACCCTATTGGACATGTGATGGTATAATCTTTGTGATTTCATTTGATTTATATTGTCTTAGGTAATCTTCATATGTTATGGTGGATCTTTGTTGATTGTTAGGCTAGGGTTTTGTGGTTGAATTCATCTAGTCTTTTAATGTTGTTGTTTCCATTTTCACCATAAACAGTAGTAATTTTGAGATGTGGAAGCGAAAGATGAAAGATCTGCTAATAGATCGAGATTTGTGGGATGTTGTTGATGTAAATGTCCCAAGACCCTCAGATCCTATTGCGGGTGCTCAGTATGATGTCATGGACTGAAAATCCAAGTGTCTAATCAGATTGTGCCTGGCAGACTCTATTCTAATGAATGTCCATGAAGAGAACACCGCAAAGAAGTCATGGACTAATCTTGGTGAAATGTATCGAGTGAAATCCTTATTGAATCATATATTCTTGAGGAAGAAATTATATTCCTTGAAGATGGAAGAGAGTGGATAAATTATAGACCACCTAGAAGCATTTAATATGTTGGTGGCTCAATTAGTATCTGTTGGTGTTAAGATGGATGAAGAGGAGAAATGCTAGATCTCGTTTTGTTCTTTGCCTGATTCGTGGGATTCTCTTGTTATGGCTATCAGTAGGACTTCTATTGTTTTGAAGTTTGAAGATGTGGTGGGTTCCCTACTTGGTGAAGAGATATGAAGGAAGGTATCCATCAGTTCAAAGGAAGCCCTAACTGTTTGAGGAAGACCTAAAGAAAAAGACAAGAAGAATGATAAGAGCAATAAGTCCAAATCCAAAGGGAGATCAAAATCTCCTGGAAAGTCCAAATTCATATGCTAGAATTGCAGTAAACTAGGTCACATCCGTAAGGACAACAAAGAAGAAAAGAAATAGCAAAAGAAGAAGTTTGATTCTAATTTTGAATCTGAGTAGGAAGATGGTGATGTATTCATTGCAACTTTGGCTACTCATGCAGGTAATGATGCATGGTTAATTGACTCAAGTGCATCATTTCATATGATTTCCAATAAAGATTGGTTTTCTGAATATGAAAAATTTAATGAAGGTAAGGTGTACTTGGGTGATGATTCACATTTAGACATTGTTGGTTGAGGTAAAGTTAGGATCATGGTAGAATAAATAGGATTATCGGTGTGTTGCATATCCCTGGATTAAAATGAAATTTATTATCTATGAGAAAACTGATAGATGTGGGTGTGTAGGTATTCTTTTTTGATGCAGGATGTAAGATGATTAAGGGTGATATGGTTATTTCTAGAGGTATCAGATTTGGCACTTTGTATAAGCTAGAGGCATACACTATTGAGTGCAATAACACTTCTGTAAAAAGAAAATCTATAGATACTTCATTAGAAGACTTGAGGGTTTCACCTTCAGTGGATGGACATGGCTTTTGGGTACCTAAGGGTTCTTTTTCTTCTAAAATAAAATTACCTCTAGGGAAGACTATGTTATGGCACCAGAGACTTGGCCACATTGGAGAAAAGGGTATAAGGACCTTGAAAAATAAAAACCTTGTTGAAGGTTTGAATGATTCTAATCTTGAATTTGATTTCTGTGAGCATTGCATTTATGGAAGACAAAACTGTGTTCAGTTTTACTCGAGTTCTCATAAATCTTGTGGTGTTTTGGATCTTATTCGTTCTGAGTGTTTGGTCTTGTAGCTGTTCCTTCAATTGGAAAATCCACATATTGTGTTTCATTTATTGATGATTTTAGTAGGACATGGGAATACTTTCTAAAGAGTAAATATGAAGTTTTTAGTCATTTTAAAGAATTTAAAGCAATGGTTTAGTTACAAATTGGAAAGAAAATTAAATGTTTGAGGACCGATAATGGTAGTGAATTTTGCTCTAATAATTTTGATAGATTATGTAAAGACTATGGTATTAATAGATAGAAGACAACTCCGTATTTTCCACAAAATAATGGGGTTGCAAAAAGAATGAACAAGACACTGATGGAGAAGGATAGGAGTGTGTTGAGTGGTGTTGGTCTAGAATAAAAGTTCTGGGATGAAGTTGTTGCCATTGCTTTCTACTTTATTAATAGGTCTCCTACATCAACTCTTGTTGATAGAACACCTATGAAAGTATGGTCAGGTCACAAGCCTTCTTTGGGACATCTTAGAGTTTTTGGTTGCAAGCCATATGCACATGTGCCAAAGGAGAAGCGAAAAAAGTTGGAGAACAAGGCTATGAAATGTATCTTCATCAATTACAGTTATGGAGTGAAAGGATAGAAGCTTTGAGACCTTGTTGCACAAAAGGTATTTCATAGTAGAAGTGTTATTTTTAGAGAAATTAAGTCTCCTTCTATTACATTGCAATCAAAACAAACTAAGTAGGAATATGTGATTCAATTCCCTTCTACACTTGAGAGAGTTGAATCGAGACCCCTTGATAGGCAAGAAGTTGAGGAGAGCTCATCTAGCTCCGAATCTTTAGAAGAGGAGGAATAACCTCTAACTCAGCTTGTTGGAAGGTCTACAAGACATAGACAACCACATGAAAGGTATTCACCTAATGATTAGAGATGTATTTTTGCTTTGAATACTAATGTGGATGAACCTACATCTGTAGAAGAGGCATTAGGTATGAATGATGCAGAATCCTGGAAGATTGCTATGGAGAAAGAAATGTTAGCTTTGAAAAAAAATAACACATGGGATCTTGTACCATTACCTAAAGGACGAAAGCTTGTTGGTTATGAATGAGTGTTCAAGAAAAAGATTGGTTCAGATGGAAGCATTGAGAAGTATAAATAAATGTTGGTTGCAAAAGGCTATTCTTAGGTTGAGGGTGTTGATTATGGTGAGATATTTTCTCCTATTGCAAAAATGACATCCATTAGATTTTTGCTTTCTATTTTTTCTACTTATGATTTAGAGGTTGAGAAAATGGATGTGAAAATTGCTTTCCTTCATGGTGATTTGGAGGAGGATATTTATATGACACAACCAAAGAACTATGTGGTGAAAGGTAAAAGTAATTTGGTTTGTAAATTGAAGAAATCTTTGTATGGCCTCAAATATAGTCCTAGGATGTGGTACCATTAATTTAATACACATGTGTTGAGTTTGGGATTTGAGCGTTCTAAATCAGATCATTATGTTTATTATAAATGTGATGGTGATCATTTCCTATACATTGCATTATATGTTGATGATATGTTATTCATTGGTAAAGGGAAAGGTATGATTTCAGAACTAAAGTCTCATCTCGCTGCTAAATTTCAAATGAAAGATCTTGGTGCAAAAAAGCACATTATTGGGATGAAAATTAGAAGAGATAGAGTGAACAAAAAGATATGTCTAGGCCAGAGTAAGTAGGTGAATTTAGTATTACAAAGGTTTAATATGTAAGACTGTAGACCATTGTTTGTTCCTTTTATAGTTGGAACAAAATTATCTATTTCAGATTGTCCTACATCCCCATTAGATATGGAAGACATGAGCAGAGTGCCTTACTAGAGTGCAGTTGGAAGTTTGATGTATGTTATGGTATGTACTAGACCAGACATTGCCCAAGCAGTGGGATTTGTTTCCAGATATTTGTAGAGTTCATTGGGATGCAGTCAAAAGAGTCTTCAGATATTTGAAGGGTACCTCAGAGTATTCTCTGTGTTATCACGGTAATTTGGTTGGAGACTTGATTTACCTTGATATTCATGGTTATGTGGATTCAGATTGGGTAGGTGATATTGATAGCAAAAGATCCACTAGTGCTTATGTGTTTACTTTATTTGGTGGTGCAATCAGTTGGATGAGTAAGCCATAGGATGTGATTGCTTTGTCCACTATAGAAGAAGAGTATATGGTAGTTATCCATGCTTGTAAAGAATTAATTTGGATTAAGAGACTATGTTCATATATTAGAATAAAACAAGGAGCAATAACAATTTATTGTGACAGTCAAAGTGAAATTTGCCTCGCTAAGAAGCTGACATTTCATGCATAGACCAAACATATTGATGATCAGTATCATTTTGTCAAAGATATGGTCAAAGATGACATGGTGAAGCTTGTTAAGGTAGAGAGTTTGATGAATGTTGCAGATGCTTTAATTAAGGCTATGAGTATAGAGAAGTCTAGATGGTGTTTGAAGTCTATGGGCCTCATGGTCCCTATCAATTGATTTATTATGTTGATACTCCCTTTGCTCTTGCAAGGTGTTCAACAAGTGGGAGAATGTTGGTTGAAATGGTGTCTTAACCTTGCATTTACATGAGGTTACTATTTATAGTAAGTTTTTATTTGGGCATGAAATGGTTCTAAATTCTCCTTGAAGCTTCTAGTTGGCTAGATAAGCATTTGGTAAAGTTACGTCGCAAGATCACAACTAGTTTTGAAGATATTAAAGTTTCCATTTTGGAAGATTGTAATGAAAGGTTTAAATTTAATTTTGAGGACTTTAGAGGCCTTTAAACACCTTGAAAAATGGGCATAAATGGTGTAGTGTTTTACAAGTCAATAGAGCACTTCACGAGCTTTCTGGTGCTTCAAACAATTTGTCAATAGGACACACGGTTCACAAGTTATGGTCTCCGAAAGTTTGTACTCTTGAAATAGGAAATATAAATTGCATTAGACACATAAATGAATTGTAATAGAGAGGGACACGTGTTGATGTGTGTTTTAACATGTCATAAGGCATCTATATTGGAAGGTCATCTATACCTTATTGGGTGGTTTTAGCCCATGGTTTTGTAATATTGTTCGATGATTTCTTGTATTGTATCTCCTATATATGAGGCATGTGAGATAGAGGTTGTGTGTAAGAGTCTTATGGCAATTGAGTTACCTTTGAGTCTTTGATTAGTGGTACTCCTATGAAGAGCTTGCTCTGAAAGTATATTGTAATCTGTTATTGATTGCTGAATAATATATTGAGCTGCTTTTGGAGTATGAGTTTTTCCTACCAAAAATGTTTTCCCCACGTAAATCACCGTGTTTCTATGTTGTGGTATGCATGATATCTTGATTATTTCTATTAAGTTTCTGTAACTGTTGTAACAATCTATAATTTTTTTTGCATTACCCTGCTCTCAAGATTAGTGTAGGAAGTCATTCTGCTACTTAACTTCCTTTCACTGATTTTCCCACAATTAAAAAATTTCTTTAAATTGTTTAATTGTCTAATTTATTCTTCTCTAATTTAAAAATTCAAAAATTAAAATTTCCCCAAATTCTAAATTCAGTTAATTTGAAATAAATGTACATGTCATTTCATAATTTTGAAAACCAAAATTTAAATAAAATGCAATTTCATGCTAATTTCCGACATCACATGCCTAAATTCCTAATTAGCACTGGCTTTGAGTTCAACTGCCAATTACCTTTTTTGACTAGGCAATTAATTTAATCAACCCACTAGTTAACTCAGTTAACTCTCCCAATCACCTTTCTAACTCTCAATCAACTTTTTTGTATAGACTCATCTAATTTATTATCTCCCCAATTCATCTATTTCACTAATCAATCAATTTAGTTCACTCTGTTGGCATTTGCATAAAGACTGCATTAATGATATGTTATGTTGTCATTGATGTCAATTGAACCGATAATGATATTAATGATGTTGCTAATATTGTTGTTATTATTGATATTGTCTTGTAACCAGTAGGAAGAGCTTTGTGAAGGTTATTATAATCTAGTATGTAAGTTTGTGAGTTGAACCGGTAATCAAAGTAAAAGGTTAAACCCTACCAATTGTTTTTGTTAAACCCTAATCGATTAAGGTTGTTGAACTAGTTATGCTAGTTTATGATATGATGTTGAGCAGTAATGATGGTGACACGTAAGGTCATTGTATGAAGACAAGTTCAAAATGTTTTGGCATGTTTGTTTGTCTAGGGAATGAACAAAATGTACTGCATCTAATGCAAAGTGCGTGATGAGTTACTAAGCTCGATGAAGCAGTAATCAAAGAGTGGTTGAGGTTTTCTTTATTGATGTGATGAGATTGCTATGAAATCCAATGGTCATGCTTGTACCGACTTGTTTGTAATCTCGATGATGAGAGGATTAGATTTTTGTTGTGTTATCAACCTAATTGATTTATATTTAAGGTCGATGAAGTTGTTTTGTTTAAGTGTTGGTAGAAATCAATTAAGTGTGTGATTGACTAACCAGAGAATGAATCTGCAGTTTGAGTAAAGGCAGATAGAAGCTTAAATGGATCTGATCAAACAAATGTAGTGCTATTTAGTAGATCAAGAAACTCCTATTATTTTCTAAAAATTACTGTAGAATTGAAATCCCCTAACTGGGTAATATCTAACAAGCTTGGTTACTTATTAAATCCTCTAACAAGGTGGTCCATTAGATTGGATTTCCAAATCATCTACTGAGGTTACTCCTTACATGGTATTTGCTTCTAACAAGGCAATTGTAGTCAATCCCTTAACCGGGTGATTCCTAACAGGATGAGTTCTTAACAGGACATTTTGTAAAAGCTTTAACAGGCTAGGCTCCTAGCAGGGCGAACTTCAGAAGAGTTCAAATATTTTCTTGTGAGTCTCATCTCACCATGGTTTTTACCTATTTGGGTTTTCCACGTATAAATACTTGTGTCATGAGATGAATTTTTTGTGGTTATGATCTTATGATTGATTTGATTAATTATTTCTGATAAGGCATGATAATCAAATGCATTGAGAAGTGAATCATTGGCATATGATAAAGCATTTGGATGTTTACAAGTTTGATGTTGTTTACTGTTAAGTTTCTATAACAGTCAATCGGTATTCTTATGAGTATTGATCTTGACAATGGCATTTCATTGATAAGTTTACTTTGTGAGTTTGAGTTTGAGTTTGGAAAGTTTGTATCAATTTTTCTAGTTATTGATTCACCCCCCCTCTCAGTAATCTACCGAGTACTTATTCTTTCATCATACCATTACACTCATTAATCAAATGATTTTAACTCTCAATCAATTCTATCTCAACTGATTTCAACCATTGATCGATTTAGTTTCTGAATGCATCTCGACCATTCAAATTTCTCCTTCAAAATCTATAAGTTTCTCAAGTGTATTTTTTATGCAAGATTCCTAACGCAATATTGAGAGCTATCCAACCACGAGATTGAGAAGAGAAATGAAAGTGTAATGTTGATTCAACAAGTGAGTTTTAATTAGTTTATTTATTCTTTGTTGATTTCAATTATACTTATTGTGTTTACATATTGATTTAATTAGATTTTGGGTTTTTGATGCTTAGATCTATAGGATCTGATTAATTATGTTAATTTCCCCCATAAAATAAAAGCTGAACCCAACATGAATGAAAGACTTTTTGATATTGGTTGCATTTTATTGTATTTTGGGGATTTCTATATGAATTTTCATAGTTTTACCTAGGTTCATGCATTTGAATGCATGCTGTTGTGCATATTCATAGCCCTTATTTCATATTTTCCCCGATACTCTTTCACATTCAACTATCAGGTTTATCGCATTTAGAGTCGTAACATCCTAAAATTGCACCCTTTGGAATTTTTGACAGTATTTGGGTCTTCACCTTAGTGTTTGCACCCCTCAGCTTGATTGAAGACCTGATTATGTTGTTGCACATCATTAATGTCATCTAACTCAAACTTGCACTCAACCTGCAACTTGATCTTGCCCCAACATAGGGTAGGACTAGGGCGTAGCACCTTGGTCCTCACGAGGACCAAGGCATGGTACCTTGGTCCTCACGAGGACCAGGGCGTGGCACCATGGTCCTCCCTAAATGGGACCTAATTTGAACCCTCTATTCCATCTCAAACTTGAGCTGGATTTCTCTCTCTATGTCGTCCTATGTCAAAAATTTAGCCAATTAATTTGACAGACAGGTATATAAAGAGGATTTCCCCTCTCATTTGAGGATCATGAAAAATCAAGAAGCATTTAAGCACACAAGAGATCAAGCATTCAAGAGAAATTAAGCATTTTCAGTCTTCCTTCAAGCTTTGGAGTAGCAATAAAGTCAAGATTCAAGCATTAAAGTGGAGATCAACATCCTATTTTATGAAACCTTAATTCCATGTGGACGCAAGGAAAACTTCACAAGGAGGTATAATCATTTCAATTTCAATCATAATTCAGCATCTCCCTCAAAAGGAGCACATTTCCTTTTTGTCGTTTCATTTAGATTTTTATGGTTAATTCCAAAATCGGGGTTTGACCAAAGGCAAGCCCCTATTCCCAACCTATTTCCCTTTCTTTATGTGTGCAGGAAACAGGTGTAGAACTATTCTTGTTAGAGTATTTAGGTATTTACTTGATTAATTAAATAATATTTGCTTAATTATTTAAGTTCCCTTTATCTCTTTTACACTTAAGCTAACTTTAGGTGCATAATAATTAATTCTTTTATTAATTATTATGTGCAAACCTAGGTTTTCCCTTTTAGGGTTTCCTAACCTTTTAAAGGTTGAGTTCATTTCTTTCATTGTATTATTATTCACAATACATTTTTGGTGAACTGGAGCTCTCATCTTTTGAGAATATTTTTCCTGTGTTTTGTGTGTTCTTCAGATTATTGCTTCCTTGCTTCTCCTTGTAACAGGTTATTCAGCTTGCAGAAGATCTTTAGGCTCCTATGGCATTGTATTTTTCAACTCCAACATGGTATCAGAGCTTCAGATCTGTAGCTATCTATTCTTGTTTTGAGATTTTCTACATTGGAAGTAGATCTGGGGTTTCAGAATTTTTTTTATGCACCTAGGGATAGGCTTTTTTTTTCTGAGCACTTTGGGCCTAAACGGACCTCACCATCATGCTCAGAAGGCCCGAAAACCCCTATGGTCATATAAACTTTGATCTATTTTGGTTCTTGAGCCTTTGGGAGTATTTTTTCTCAAATCCAGGTCATACGGCCTTGGCACGCAATTTGAGAAAACAATTTTTTTTGCCTTTTTACGGCATGCAGGCCGGATTTTGATTTTTTGGAAAAATCACAAAAAATCAAACACACCACGGTGAAAAGCAAGTTTTTTTAAAAAAAATTGTTTGGGGGGGGAGGGTTCCCATGATACAGAGGGTACTGTGGGCCCCCTGTCATGCTACAAGCCTCGTACAGCCACCGCCGGCACTGTTTTGGCCCTTGCTGGCCCTCAAGCCCCCGCTGGTAGCTTTCCTCGGCCATGCTGGCCTTGTCTTCCGGCCACCGACCCTTCGACCCCCACCAGCTGCTCCCTGCGGCCCCTGTCGCTTGGCCACCACAGCAAACCCCTGGCCGCCACCAGAGCACCACCCACTGGCCACCTCCACTTGCTAGAGCCACCAGACTATCCCTTCCTCTTGTTTTGAAGGGGGGTTTGGTTTTTTGGTCATATCTTGGGCATATGGAGTCATTTTTTCGAAAATGAATAGGCGTCAGAAAAATGGTTCCAATCCGCACCTCATGGTGTTGGTAATTTTTTCCAATTTTTCTGTTTATCTGTGTTTTTTTCCAGTCAAACTGGGGTCTTGTTTTTGCACTTCGGGAGCCATAGAATGAGCATCTGACCTCTATTTTTTGAAAAGTTTATATTTTTGGAAAGCGTATGCTATGTAATTTCCAGCCATATGAGTTTTATTTCTAGATTATGCTTCATGCATATTTTATTCAGTTTTTTGCTTTTCAGCACTCTAGTGGATATCTTGGTTGTTTCAGGTCCTGGGATCTCTTCTCTGGGTAGGATGTCTCTATTTTGGTTCTTGTTTCTATTTCCAGTCTTCTTATCATTGTAGCATTGTAATTATGCAAACGCACTGAGATAAAGTGCCATCATGCATTATTTACTTGGGATCTTACACATCTTGTGCCTTGTTGTACATGCACTATTGATAAAGTGCCATGAGGGGGTTGACGTTTGCCTATTGTTTGCCATCTTCCTTTGTCCAGTGAGTGTTCCTTCCACAACATTCACCTCATGATGTGTGTCAAGTGAGTGTTCCTTCCATGACACCATGTACTTTTCTCAACACCTTTGATGTTCCTAGTTCTTCGTCATGCAGTTCTTCTTGGCTATTCTTTTTAGTGTTCCTACCCCTCTCCCTCTTCAGAATTATGGGGAGGTTTTTCCTGTTGGTTCTAATGCTTCCATGGTTCGATTGATCAGCTCTTCAGGCTTTGGTTTCTCATGCCATTTGTATCTTTGATTTTAGTTGTTTGCCTTGTTTGCCTTCTAATTCGAGTAGTGTCATTTGAGGGCACTCGTACATATTATAGTCTTCTCTACCTAGTCATGTTCTATTTCAGTGGAGGTTCTTTAGATCAGCAGTTATTCTTCGACAGTGTTTGCAGGTTCTTCATGCTTCAGTGGTGTTCTTTTCCATCTCTTTTTGGAGTAGAGTTTTGTTCCCACGTGGTTTTCTCTATTTCTCCAATTCATAGAGATTTTATTGTATTTGGATACCTGATTAGGCCTTGTTGCTGGGACCCATCTTTATTTCTTTCAGTAGCTATTCTAGGTTTTAGCTTCTCCCTAAGTCTAGCTTAAGGAAGGGGTGTTAGAGTATTCAGGTATTTACTTGATTAATTAAACAATATTTGTTTAATTATTTAAGTTTGCTTTATCTCTTTTACACTTAAGCTAACTTTAGGTGTATAATAATTAATTCTTTTATATATTATTATGTGCAAACCTAGGTTTTCCCTTTTAGGGTTTCTTGACCTTTTAAAGGTTGAGTTCATTCTTTTCATTGTGTTATTATTCACAATACATTTTTGGTGAATTGGAGCTCTCATCTTTTGAGAATATTTTTCCTGTGTTTTGTGTGTTCTTCAGATTATTGCTTCCTTGCTTCTCCTTGTAACAGGCTATTCAGCTTGCAGAAGATCTTCAGGCTCCTGTGGTGTTGTATTTCTCAACTCCAACAGTTCTTATGGAGTTAAGCTTTATTTGCAAAGATGAAACAACCCTTTTTGACACGCAAAAAATTTAGAGGACCAAGAGGTAGTGCCACGGTCCCTACTATTTCAAGTAGTTTTCACAGGGCATATCCGAATCTTCTCATACTTCTCAGAACCTAGTGCATGACTGAATCCCGAATCTGTAGTTGAATATTTTCTCAATTTTGTCTTCAATTTCAACACTTAAACGTAAATCAGCATTTCAACTTACAAAAGAGGGAAAACCACACTCATAATCAATCAATCCACTTAGTATTCAATTCTTATTTGATTTGTGATTGAATCTAGTGGATTCTTCCCCTCTTTTGAATGTAAAGACAAATCTCCATCAAAGTGAAAATTGATTTGGCATTGATTTCTCCTTCTATGTTGCACATTGCTAAATCAAAATTTTCCCCTTTACATTTTGGTGAACCCGATTCCTTACACCTTTAATTCTGATTTTTGTTTTCAGATCTGAGTGTGTATGCAATTTAAAATTCAAATTTTCATTTACAAGTTTGATTTCCTTGCAAATTTGAAAAATTTAGAGGTTAATTTCATTAAAACCCTAATTTTTATTTTCAAATTGTACTTGTGAATTGCATAGTTTGGGTTAATTGTTTCAGATCTGAGTGCTCTTCAACTTTACAATTCAAATTTTCATCTATAGGCTCAAATTTCAATCAAAATTTTAAAATTATGTGGTTGACTTCAAAAACCCTAATTTTAATATAAAAATTGAGCGTGTGGGTTGTTTAAATTTTGAATTTCCCTCTTCACATTTAGTTGTTATTTTCAATACAAATTCAAAATTACAATCTTGTTTTAAATTTTAATTTCAAATTTAAATTTTAAAATTAAGTGGTTAATTAAAACCCTAATTTTTAAATTTAAATTAATCTTGTGCATTTTCCAATTTTCCAATTTCCCTTTAAGCATTTAATCAAATTTGAAGTCTTCTTTTATCCCCCACCACATCATAAAAGTGGGCCCTTAACCATAAGTGTGCCCCTTTTTGTTTTATTCTTTCAATTAACCACTTCATTAAATACCCTAATTATGTCGTATTTTGACTTTCAAGGCCTGATTTCACACATCTAGACATCTTGGATTTCCGGATCCTTTTGGAATTTTCTTTGGAATCACAATATCTTGCTTCCTCAAAAATTTGGCAAAAAGTTGGTCGGACCAGGCAGCCTCTTGGTCCCAACTTTTTATCCCCAAATTTCGGGAGCTTTTTTTGGCAGTATTTTATTGTTTAAATCCAGATATTTGTGAAATTGCATTGATTCTAGGTTGGTCTAAGGTCGAAAACAAAGTTGGGTTTTCAACATCATAATTTCCAAATTAAAATTTAAAATTAAGAGGTTATTTTCAACCCTAATTTTAAATATAAAGTTCTATCTCCTAAAGGGTAATTTTAATTTTAAATTAAGAGGTTATTTTAGCAAAGCCCTAATTTTAAATTTAAATTTCCTAAGGGGTTACTTTATTTCTCTTTGTGCTTTCAATCAATTTGTTCATTTAATTGAGTAATCATTTTTCCTAGAATTTTGCATTATTCAATTATTTTGCAACTTAGATTCCAAAATTCAAATTTTCAATTTTCAATTTTCCCTCCCTTAGTGCATGAGTTTTACTACTATTAGTCCAGCTTATAGTATCCCTGTGAAAATAAGTTGTAGAATTAAGTGTTACCAAGGTTTACTTACTGAGGAGATGGAGCCTAATTTTGTTAACTTTTTCCATGAGGATATTGGTGGTTCTTCCAATCCTACAAATGTCCTCATTTATCCTCATCTTTAGATAATTCTCATGATGTGGAGGAATCACTAACTAGGATTTCCATTGACCAATTGGAGAAGATTGACAATCAATTTGAAGATCTTCAACAATGGATGAGTCAACAATACCTGAAAAGTGAAGCTCTCCCATTGATTGAAGGATTAAAAAGAATCGTTCAAAGTGATAAACTTGGTGTTGATATCTTGCGTGGTATTGCTCATATTGTTGATTCTAATATTATGCCCATGAAGAGTTGTGTTGAAGCCTTGGGTTATACACAACCTCCTAATCAAGTTAATCATTCTATTCCTTTGACTACTTCAATGGTTAGTGTTCTTACGTTTACATCAAACATCATGGCTACCTCTATAAAAAATGTCACACCTACAAATGTTAGTCAAGGAGGCAACTCCTCTTCTTTCATTATGTTGGACATTGTTGCTGCTAGGATATGTTGTTGTCATTGATGTCAACATATTCTTGCTTTGATAATTGCAAATTGGTTTATTGGGATTATGGTTTTGTGTATGGAGTATTTATAATATCACTATATTCTTCTGTATTGGTTTTGGTGATCCGAGAAGCTTAATTGATCATAGCATATGATCTGGTTTTGTAGTTTGTTTATATGATCGGTGCTTTGCAAAATTCAGCATTTCCTTTGGTATATTCCGGTGTGATCAGATCTTGCTAAGTCTCTGGGAGATTGTTTGAGATGGTCTTGTGTATCTTGATTTTATATGGTTTGTGATTTGGTTCTCTACAAGTTATCTTTCTTCGTGACAGTTGCTTCTATTTGATTGTTCTTGAAGTTCAAATGTTGGTCAATGAAGATTTGATAAGTGGTGTTGGTGTAATTGTTGCTGATGCTTCTAATGCATTTTCTAGTGTTTCCTAATTGTGTCTTATTTTTTTTGATGATCTGCATTGATCGTTGTACAATTTGTTGGTGTTTTTGTTGAACCGGTGATGTTCTTCATGTTATGCGGTATTCTTGGTGGTGTAGCATATTGCAGTTGATCTTGGCGTGATTTCTAGTGGTGTTGCATGTTTGAAGATTTGATTTAGGTCCATTTTATGTCATGCATATGATTATTTTGGTTCAGTGGTTGATCTTTATATTGTGTGATGTAATTTTATAATTGTGAGTTGAGGGTTTAGCTGACCTTGTTATCAAGGTTGATGAATTGTATAAATAGGTGATATTGTCATGAAATTTGGATATTGAGGTTGTGTCTACATTATCAAAGAGTGGTGTTTGCACATACAAGTGATTCATCCTTCGACATTGTGACTGAGTAGAGATTAGTGTTACAGAGCATACAATTGTGCGTAATCGGAACTCTCATTTGGAATTTGGAGATTCTATTATTGTAGTTCATTCCTTCCGGATTATAGTCCAAATCTTGTTGTAAGTTAGTGAGACTTCCCTGAGGCTTGTAGCCTTCCAGGTCATTATCTTTTGAGCAGTGATCTCTAGGTAGTGTGCTTGAATGCATGTTTGTTCCCCATTGTAATATTTTCACATACTACTGCAAAGTATCATCTTATTGCTGGTAGGTTCCCACTGCGGTTTTTCCCTAACCAGGTTTTCCACTTTAAAATCTTGGTGTTGTGTGTTGTGCTTTCAATTTTCTTATCTTTGTTATTGATGCAGTTTATCAGATATGTATTTATGACTTAGTTTGTAGATATGGTGAAAACTGATTCACCCCCCTCTCAGTTTTCCTTCTTTATTATTTCCTAACAATTGGTATCAGAGATAGATCCTTTGGAAGAAGCTTAACCACTTGAGGAGATCTGGGATGGCAATTGGAACTGGAGGTGTTATCTTTAAGAAGGAGAGTCTGAGATTTGATAGAAGTAACTATGCTATATCAAAGAACTGGATGGAGGTGCACTTGAGATATCTTGGAGAAGATTACTCAAAGATTACAAAGAATGACTATGCTATTCCTCATAATGGACCGATTACTGTTGACAAGATCAAGGAAGCTAAACATAACATTAGAGAGAAGGAAGCATTGTTGAGTGCCCTGACTAATTCAGAGATGACAAATGTAATGTGACTTCAGACCACACATGAGATCTAGGAGAAGATTGAAACCCTGTATGAAGGAGATAAACAAGTGAAAGTTGCTAAGTTGTAGAGCTTGAAAGGGAAATATGAGATGGTGAAGATGGGAGAAGATGAGAACATAAACACTTTTATGGATAAGGTGAATGGCCTTGTCCTAGGTATCAGATGTGCTGATGGAACCCTTGAAGAAGATGAAATTTTTGAGAAGGTGCTAAGATCTTTGCCTCCTACTTATAAACATAAGGTAGCTTCTATTGATGAGATCCAAAGTGTGACTACAGTAACAAGATACAAGTTGATTGGAAAGATTGCTGCATTTGAGCTAAGCAAATTTGGTGAATCACATGGAAAATATGAGACAACATTTAGAGAATCTATATTTGAAAAGAAGTATGATCCCAAAGAATATAGAATATCTAGATATGAAAGAGAAAGAAAGAGAACTGGATGAGCTTTAAGCATTGATTACCTGGAGTTTGCCTAAGGGAGTTGGTAAGTATGATGAAAAATTGCCCTTGAAATATTTCTCTTGCAATAAGGTAGGACATTTTTCTTCTAGGTTACCAGAGAGAATGGCTAAGTATGATAGGAATGATAAATTTGATAAGAATGATAGAAATGATATATATGAGAAGCATGAGAAGAATGAGAAGTATGATAAGCCTTATAAGTCTAACCAAAAGTACAAGCATCAGAAGAACTGCTATTATGCTAATGATGAAGGTGTTACAGATGAAGAATCAGAAGGAGATGAAGTTGTGTATCTTTCCATTAAAGAAGATGGACTGGTACCTGTTGATTCCACTAGCTGCACTATTGAGGAGAAAGCTCTAGCTGCTAAAGTTGAGGAAACATATGAATGGGTGATTGACAACGATTCTTCACATCATATGACTGATGATAAAAGAAAATTTGTGAGTTTGGAAATGTATGATGGCAAAATAGTAAAATATGGAGATGACAAAGCCTGTGTGATCCATGGTAGAGGTTCTATTTCCTTTGATGGTAAGCATAATATTGATGATGCTCTGTATGTTGAAGGTTTGAAGCATAATCTTTTAAGTGTTGGACAAAAGGTTGACAAAGGTTATGATTTGAAATTCAAGAATGGTAAATGTAAGATCCTAAATGCCTTTGGTATAGAGATTGCATCTAGAACTAAGACTGAAGGTAATATTTTTCATTTGAATGCTAGTGAGAAAGTTGTTTGATTGCTCAGATTATTGAAAGTTTGTTATGGCATGGGAGAATTTGTCATGTTAATTTTGATTCAATGATTAAAACTAGTTCTACTCAAGTTGTTAGAGATCTAGCTAAGATTATTAATCCTGTTAATTTGGTATGTAAGGAATGTCAATTGGGTAAGCAAACATGAATTTCTTTCAAGAGCAAGCAGTATACATCTGCTGGATTGCTATATCTTGTGCATACTAACTTGTGTGGACCTACAAATGTTAGAAGTGTGCGGGGTGATAGATATTTTATGTTGCTAATTGATGATTATTCCAAGATGATGTGGGTTATATTTTTGAAGGAGAAATCTGAAGCATTAGACAAATTCAAGATATTCAAAGAAAAAAATAAGATTGAGTCAAGATTGAAGGTGAAATGTCTGAGATCTGATAGAGGTGGAGAATTTTGTTCTGGTGAGTTTGATTCATTATGTGAGAAGCATAGGATTAGAAGACAATTATCCACTCCTAGAACCCCTCAATAGAATGAAGTTGTTGAAAGGAAGAGCATGACTATTTTGGATGCTACTTGGGACTATGTTGATTGAAGGGAATGTTCCGAAGATCTACTAGAGAGAAGCTATTAGCACTGTTGTTTACACATTCAACCGAGTTCATATTAAAGGTGATACCGATAAGACTCCTTATGAGCTATGGTTTGTTCATGTTCGTGTTGTGAGATATTTCAGAGTATTTGGTAGCAAAAAATATCAAGAGAGATGATGACATAGGAAAGTTTGATGCAAGAAGTGTTGAGGGAATTTTCTTGGGATATTCAATAAAGAGAAAGGCCTACCAGTGCTACAATAGGAGACTGAGAAAGATAGTAGAAAGTGAAAATGTGAAGGTGGATGAGAACATTGGAAAAGAAATTAGAGCTTGTGGATGTGATGATGGTCAACACATTGTTCTGAATCCTATTCAGACTGAAGAATTGAAGTAGAATGATCTGGTAGAGACAGTTAATTTGGATGTTGCTGCTACTAGTGGAGATGTGTAGGAGCCTAAAAATCAGAACAATCAGAAGACTTCGAGGTATGTAAGATTAAATCATTCAAAAAATCAGATTATTGGAAATAAAAATAAAGGTGTAATGACTAGAAGAAGGCTAGTTGTTGAAGAGGTATGTTTGATTTCTAAAGTTGAACCTAAAGATGTTGTAGAGGCCTGCAAAGATGAAAATTGGATGAGAGATATGGAAGAAGAATTAGATCAAATTGAAAAGAATAACACATGGGAGCTTGTGCCTAGACCTAAAGATAAGACTGTTATTGGTACTAAATGGGTATTTAAGAATAAATTGAATGAAGCCGATGAAGTTGTCAGGAATAAAGAAAGATTGGTATGCAAAGGATATTCACAGAAAGAAGGGATTGATTATGAGGAGACTTTTGCTCCAGTAGTCAGAATTGAATATGTTAGATTGTTGCTTGCATATGCTGCATATAAGATTTTAAGGTGTATTAGATGGATGTCAAGTCAGCTTTTCTGAATGGTGATCTTGAGGAAGAAGTCTACATTGAGCAACTTGATGGATTTTCATTATCAGATGATGGAGACATGGTATGTAAATTGAAGAAAGCTCTTTATAGACTGAAACAAGCCTCTAGAGTCTAGTATGCTAGATTGGATATGTACTTTCTGAAATTAGGATTTAATAAAGGGATTGATGATAGTAATCTGTACTTTAAGATTGAGAATGATAACATCTTAATTGTTGAAGTCTTTGTTGATGATATTATCTTTAGAGGTGATGATAACTTGAGTATGAAGTTTGTCGGTGATATGCAGAAAGAATTTGAGATGTATATGATAGGTGAGATGAAATTTTTCTTAGGTTTGTAGATTTCATAGACTGGAAAAGGTATTTTTATATCTCAAACTAAATATGTGAAGTGCTGAAGAATTTTGGGTTAGATGACTCCAAACTGGTTGGAACTCCTATGGTGATTGGCTGCAAATTGTCTATGAATGATGAATATTCAAAAGCTAATCAGAATTTGTACATATCTATGGTTCATGGACTGCTTTATCTTACTCAGACTAGGTCAGATATTATGCATGCTATGTGCATGGCTGCTAGATATCAAGCTGATCCAAAAGAGAGTCATGTCACTACTGTAAAGAGAATATTCAGATACTTGAAGGGAATTGTGGATTATGGTTTGTGGTATCTGAGGAATGGTGATTTCATATTATGTGCTTACACTGATTTTGATTGGGCTAGTGATGTTGATGACCGAAAGAGCGCCTTTGGTGGTGCATTCTTTTTGGGTATGAAATTGGTTTCATGGGCTAGTAAGAAACAAGATTTAGTGTCCTTATCTACTGTTGAAGCTAAGTACATTGTTGTTGTTGGTAGCTACACTCAGGTGGTTTGGATGAAACAAATGTTGAAGGATATCAGAGTTATCTATGATGAGCCTACTATTATATACTGTGATAATTCCAGTGCTATTAATATGTCCAATAATCTGGTGCAACATTCAAAGACTAAACATGTGTCAATCAAATATCATTACTTGAGAGAAAAATTTAGTGAAGAAGAAGTGAAATTGGAATTTGTATCTAGAAAGAAACAAATTGCTGATATTTTCACTAAGCCTTTGCTTGCAGATACATTTGTCTATTTGAGAGACAAGTTAGGGGTATCCACCCTCTTGATGAGAACTAGATGCATTGAGTTACATCAATCCAGTGGAATTCAGAGTCTTATTTCTTTTATCTGAATTGATGAGTTGATGTTGCTACTTAGCTGGAGTAGTTAGTGAGTGTTTGAGGTGATTAGTTGTGAGTTTATCCTAAGGGGGAGATTGTTCTTTTTAGAGGATGTGTTTTTAAGGGAGAAAAGCATAATTTGTTTTCTGTTTTTGGCATTGTTGTTAAAGGGGGAGAGGAGCATGTGAAAAACATATGTCTTTGGCATTGTTGTTAAAGGGGGAGAGGAGCTTGATCTTAGGGGGAGTTTGTTGGAGTTATTTTATTTCTTTGCATTGATTTTTTTTTACATTCATATATTTCCATCAATGCCAAAGGGGGAGATTATTGGACATTGTTGCTGCTAGGATATGTTGTCATTAATGCCAACATATTCCTACTCTGATGATTACAAATTGATTTATTGGGATTATGGTTTGGTGTATGGAGTATTTATAATATCACTATATTCTTTTATATTGGTTTTGGTGATCCAAGAAGCTTAATTGATCATAGCATATAATCGAGTTTTGCAGTTTGTTTATTTGGTCGGTGCTTTGCAGAATTCAGTATTTCCTCTGGTATATTCTGGTGTGATCAGATCTTAAGTTGAGTCTTTGGGAGATTGTTTGAGATGGTCTTGTGTATCTTCATTCAGATGGTTCATGGTTTGGTGCTCCACAAGTTATCTTTCTTCATGATAGTTGTTGCTGTTTGAGTGTTCTTGAAGTTCAGATGTTGATCGATGAAGATTTGATAAATGGTGTTGGTGTCATTTGTGTTGATGATTCTAACTTGATTTCTAGTGTTTCCTAGTTATGTCCTATTTTTTTAATGATCCTCATTGATCGTTGTGCGAGTTGTTAATGATTTTGCTAAACGGGTGATGTTCTTTGTGTTATGCGGTATTCCTGGTGGTGTAGCATGTTGTGATTGATCTTGGCATGATTTTTGATGGTGTTGTGTGTTTGGAGTTTTGATTTAGGTCCATGTTATGTCATGCATATCATTATACTGGTCTAGTGGTTGATCTTTGTATCATGTGATGTAATTTTATAATTGTGAGTTGAGGGTTTAGCTGAGCTTGTTTATCAAGGTTGATGGATTGTATAAATAGGTGATATTGTCATGTAATTTGGATATTGAGGTTGTGTCTGCATTATCAAAGAGTGGTGTATGCATGAACAAGGGATTCATCCTTCAACATTATGACTGAGCAAAGATTGGTGTTACAGAGAAGACAATTGTGCTTAATCAAAATTGTCATCTGGCATTTGGAGATGCTATTATTGTAGTTCATTCCTTCCAAATTGTAGTCTGAATCATGTTGTAAGTCAGTGAGATTTCCCTAAGGGTTGTATCCTTCCAAGTCATTATCTTTTGAGCAGTGAGCTCTAGGCAGTGTTCCTGAATGCATGTGCATTCCCCATTGTAATATTTTCACATACTACTGCAGAGTATCATCTTATTATGGGTAGGTTCCCACTGTGGTTTTTCCCTTAACTGGGTTTTCCACATCAAAATCTTGGTGTTGTGTGTTGTGCTATCAATTTGGTTATCTTTGTTATTTCTATAGTTTATCAGATATGTATTTGTGATTTAGTTTGTAGATTTGGCAAAAACTAATTCACCCTCTGCCCCTTTCAATTTTCCTTCTTTATTGTTGCCTAACACATTTCTCCTGCCATGAGCCTTCCATTTGTTACCCAATATTATCCTATACATATGAATGTTAGTCAAGGGGGGAATTCATTTTCTTTCATTCCTCCTACCACGAGCCTTCCATGTGTTACCCAATCCTCTCCCATACCTACCTATCATAATTTTCCACCTCCTTATTCTCAACCCATGCGTTCCTATAACAATATACCTCCTTATTATAAACCCCTTCCTTCCTTCAATAATGTTACCCCTCCTTCTCAATCCAACATTTCTAATTTCAATCCTTCTACCGAAGCTACCATCAATAGCCTATCCCAAATAGTCTCTTCCTTACAATAACAAATAACTTCTACGAATCAATCTAAGTATAATGTGCCCACATTTGATGTAGCAAGCCCAATATCCAATGAAATTTTCCAATTTGTTCCTCCTAAACATGTAGAATTCCCTCAATTGGAACTTTATAATGGAAAAGGTGATCCCTTGACTCATGTTAAAATATTTTGAACTTTGTGTTGTGACTTTGCTCATGACCAAAGATTGTTGGCTAAACTGTTTACTAGAACATTAAGGGATAAAGATTTATAATGGTATTATTCTTTGTCTCCTTATTGTATTACTTCTTTTCAAAAACTGGCTAATGCTTCTATTCAATAATCTCACAATAATATTGGTCCTAAGATCACTTTAATTGATTTGATGCATTGTAAGCAAGGTGTGAAAGAAAAAGTGACTGATTTTATTGATAGATATAAGAATTTGTATTCTCAAATTTCTTTTCATATGCCTGACCAAGATATTCAAAATATTTTTATTGCTAATTTATAAAAATATATTAGGGATAAACTTCTCTTTGATGAGTTTACTTCCTTTACGCAGTTGTGTGTAGTACTTCACAACTATCATATTACCGTGACTCAATTGGAACAATCATCCTCTTCAAAGGCTCTGAGTGATAAGGGTGAAAGTGCTCAAAACATTTTACAAAGTTCAATCTGAATAAGGGATTTATCAAATTCAATGACAACAACAACACTCAAATGGTGGCCACAACAGGTGTGCATCCTTTATCCAAATAATTGAGAAAAGAATTCACTCCTCTTAATAAATCTTTGCATACCATTATGTCTCAATTATTACAAAAGAATGTGTTGAAACTTCCCCCTATTAAACCAATTGATACAACTAAGCCTTTTCCACCCTCTTATGATGCCAAATCCTTTTGCCAATACCATTGTCAACCCGGTCATGACACTGAAAAAGTGTTATTTTTTGAGAAGTAAGATTCAAGACTTGATTGATAACAACACTATATCGATGGCTGGTGTGAATGATAAAGGAGACAAATCCATAGCTCCTCCTAATCAAAACCTTCAAATTTTCATTGATCCTTTACCTTCCCATTCCACTAATGTGATTGAGACTGATCATCTTGCCTTCTCTCCCAATGATGTTGGTGCTGAATCAAAAAATATGGTGAACCTTGTTGAAAAAAATGAAACTCCTAAGGACTTGAGCATTGCATATGATCCTACTGAGACTATTAAAGCATTCAATGACCCACTTTATATAACTACAAAAATCAAAGGCATACCTTCTCAAGGAGTGATTATTCATCCAACTTGCATGGTTAATGTGATAACTAAAGAATTGATTTATACTTTGCAACTTCATTAAATGATATATGATGTGGTAGTTAGAGTTTTTGATGGCTTCTCTTGTCCTGCTATTGATTCTATCACACTTCCTATTGATGTTGGCACTAAATGCTTAGATGTTAAATTTGTTGTCATTCTTACATCCAATCAATTTCATGTGAAGTTGGGACATCCTTGGCTCTCTTCCATGAAAGTGATCACTTCTATTGTTCATAAGTGTTTGAAATTTACTCATAATGATAAAATAATAACTATTAATCATGGCATATATCAACCTACAGTGAGGCATGGAGATATTTGTCTTGATTATTTTTGGTCTGAACAATTCCAACGTCTTCAACCTAGAAGTAATGCTCTTTTTAAATCATATCAAAAATGGAAAAATGAGATGTTTTTGTCATTGAGTAAACCTATAAATCCAACACTTATCCTTCCTCTTGATGATCATATACCTCTTCTTGAGGATAAGATTATTCTTCCTCCTAAGGAAAGAAACAATCTTCTTCCCAAAGAGGAATCCATTTCTTCAACTATGGATGAGTCCATTATTCCTCTCAAAGATAAAAATTCTCCTCCTCCTAAGTGTCAACCTATTCCTCCTAAGGGTAGACCTATTCCTCCTCCCCATTTCTCTTCTATATGGTGCAGTTATGCCTCCTAAATCTTACAAAGAGAAGAGATCGGCCTCTCCTATTGTTCAACCTAAATGACCTCAACCCATTCATCCTTAAAAGCATAAAACAAGCCTATACCCGATGAACATAAACCTTCACAACCTTTAGCTATAACTAAATGAAATCGTTGTGCAAGAGAGCACTGATGACAATGTTGTGCTAGAGCCCATGAACTTGCTTCCCAAACTATTTCTTCTCCCAAGACACCAATAGCTGACATGATTCCATTTTCTCCTAATGATGATGTTCAACCTAATTCTTGAAGACATAAAATTCTTAATAAAAATGATGGTTCAAGTTCTATTCCTATTAGAGATCCAATTTTTATTAATGTTTATGAAGATAAAGGTGAGAATGTTGTTAATGATGAAAATGTTGATCCTAATATTTTCAATGATGAATATGAATATGTTGATTTCGACAATGATTTATCTAAACAATTTTCAAAAGTATTAATCCTAGCTCCTAGTAATGAACAAAGTGATCCATCCTTAGAGCACGGTCCATGTTTGAAGCTTGTGATAGCTCCATCTATTGTGTTTGATGTTGCTCCTCTTGTGTGTTTTCCACCTTCCTGAAACAATGATGAGAAAGATCAGGGGTAGATGACATGCTTGATTAGCTTCATTAGCACCGTAGATTCTCTCTCTTTGTCCTCTCTTGCTTGTTTGTGACATTTTTCTATTCATCTCTCCATTCTTCTATTTATTGTCCCTAGTGTTGTCTAATTGAGGATGATGCAAAGCGTTGAAATCTCTTTTGGTCTTTCCCATGTTGATACTCAAAAGACACATGTGTTCCTTTCTTCCATGGTGGTTTCCTTTCTTTGGGGGATGAGGACAATTCTATGCATATTTATGTACATGATATACATGAGTTATAATAATGATCATACTGACTCCAAAGTTAGCTGAAACCACCTCGTGCTTTGTGTTTTGTGATCATTATCCTTTAATTTTTCCTCACTTCAGGGATAAATTAATTTGACAATGTTCTTGTATTTTTGAGTGTATCCTACCTTAAAGCAATTGCTCCTGATAAGGCATGTGCAATCGCTTTAACATGGGGGTAGACACTCAGCTCAATGATTCTTTGTCTTGGATATCTTGATACTTAAAGTTACTTAGTGTTATTTTGTCTTTTTCTTTGTAAATTTTGGTATTTTTCTTTTCATGACTCATAGTAAGAGAACCTTACTAGTTGTAGTAATGGTTCTCTTTTTCTCTTTCTCATGATCTTCCGTTTTACCTTGTCATTGAATTGTGAGATCCTAAAGTTCACAAGGAGCTTGGTGTATCTTTCCCCCTTGATGACTATGTGAAAGTATTTCAATCTGAACCCTTTGTACTTTACCGAGTATGATTGACTTCATACTCCTACTAAAGTGGGGGCTAAATATAGCATCCTAAAATTACACCCCTATCAATTTTCGACCGCATTTGGTTCTTTGCCTTAGTTTTGCACCCCTCGGCTTGATTGAAGACCTAATTATGCTCTTGCACATTATAAATGGCATCTAACTCAAACTTGCACTCAACCTGCACCTTGATCCTGCCCCAAAATAGGGCAGGACTAGGGCGTAGCACCTTGGTCCTCACTAGGACCAGGGCATGGTGTCATGGTCCTTCCTAAATGGGACCTAATTTGAACCCTCTCACCCATCTCAAATTCGAGTGGGATTTCTCTCTACGTGTCGGCCTATGTCAAAAAATTTAGCCAATTAATCCAATAAACAAGTATATAAAAAGGATTTCCCCTCTCATCTGAGGATCATGAAAAATCAAGAAGCATTTAGCCACACAAGAGATCAAGCATTCAAGCATTCAAGAGAAATTGAGCATTTTCAGTCTCCCTTCAAGCTTTGGAGTAGAAATAAAGTCAAGAATAAAGCATTGAAGTAGAGATCAACATCCTATTTCATGAAACCCTAATTCCATGTGGAGGCAAGTGAAATTTCACAAGGAGGTATAATCATTTCAATTTTAGTCATAATTAAACATCTCCCTCAAAAGGAGAACATTTCCTTTCAGTCATTTCATTTACATTTTCATGGTTAATTCCAAAACTGGGGTTTGACCGAAGGCAAGCCCCCATTCACAACCTATTTCCCTTTCTTTCTGTGTGCAAGAAACAGGTGCGCAACTGTTCTTATGGAGTTCAACTTTATTTGCAGAGATAGAACAACCCTTTTTGATGCACAAAAAATTCAGAGCACCTAGAGGTAGTACCACGATCCTTGCTATTTCAGGAATTTTTCACAAGGCAGATCTGAATCAGCTCATACTTCTTAGATCCAGGTGCATGACTGAATCCTAAACCTATGGCTCAGTATTTTCTCAAATTTGTCTTCAATTTCACCACTTAAACCTAAATCAGCATTTCATCTTACAAAAGAGGGAAAAACACACTCATAATAAATCAATTCACTTCGTATTCAATCCTTATCTAATTTGTGATTGAATCTAGTGGATTCTTCCCCTCTTTTGAATGTAAAGGAAAATCTCCATCAAAGTGAAAGTTGATTTGGTGATTTGTCCTTCTATGTTGCAAATTGCCAAATCAAAATTTTCCCCTTTACAAGAGAAGGTAAAATCAAGTAACATTTTTAGCATTGGATTAATGAAGAATTTTTTGAATGTGTAAAGGCTAGGGTAAGATGATTCTAACAAAATGAGTCCTAGGATAAAGATTAAACTTGTAGGATTTCAAAGAGAGGAGATCAAAGATGCCTACAAAGACAATTTCAACAAACCCTGCAAGTGGAGCAATTAATAAACAAACCTAAAGAACAAATCTAATTCGCTCAATATCAAAACCCTATTTTGGCCTACATACAAAAGTATCACATAATCCAAGGAACATATTTAAGGTTTTATTTCTAATTGCATATGTTATAATTTTTGTTCTGCAGGTTGATTTAGGTTTGATAAAAAAATTTGTGTACCTACGATACATTTTGCATTCACCTAACTGGTATTTCAGAATCGCTCAGCTTGGTTTTCGCATTCGGTCATCAACTGTTTTGCATTGGCTGTTATGGTATATAGCATTTGTTATTTTAACTTCTTACATTATAATGTGTAATTTAGTTATTTTTTTTGTGCTATTCTCTATGCTACTAATTTGTTGTTTGCAACATATGGAGAATGGAGTATATAAGAGGCAGTTTGGATGGATCAAATACAAATAAAAAACCCTCAAACTACTAATCATTTTTCTTGTAGGGGTAGTTTAGAACTTTAGATAATTGTCTATGTTTTTTTTTGATTATTTCACACTTTGATTGGTGCATAAAATGAACCAATATTTTCTGTGTTTGGAACACTAGGCTAATTTATATTTAATCCTATTAGTGGGCCTGCCTCCCGTTAAGGCCCAGTGTGAGGGAAGGACTCAAGTGGTAATATTCCAGTCCGCTATACAAAAAGGGTGTGACAAAAGTCAAATCCTACCAGTATTAGCTCCTACCATTATTGCTAATGTGAAAGGGGTTTTATACCCTGAGTACAATTATCTTGGTGCATGTAGAGTGCCAGTGACCTTGGAATCAAACTAAAAACTCTATTTTAGTGGAAAAAAATCCTTACATCTGATGGTGCAGGGAGTGCACATCATACCCTATAGATACCTCCCATGTACCCTTCAGGATGAGACATGAATCCCTCAGCTATAAGATCTTTGAATCTTTGAGGTAAGAGAATCTGGTATGCCCAAGAAGTGAGTGCTATGGTGGGGGAGCCAGTGGTACCAAAATATCTATCTGTCCATCTTTATTGAGGTATTATATTGCTACAGAGGCTCCATTGGATGGTTTCCATTGTATCCAGAGTAGGCTTGGAATTGTTTTCAATCTCTCTTCAAATATTTCCATGTGCTAGACTAGTAAGAGATGGTCCAATCTTGGGCCAATCTAGGCCCTGCCACACATAACTGTCATTTTCAAAATTTGTCCAAAACAAATTCATTGGCCATACTATCTTTATTGTCTTTTGAGTGCTTGAATTCACCATTTGATAAAAAATAATTCAACATTTCCCAAAACTGGAATCAAAAACACAATTTTTTGCAATTGACCTCACCCTGTTTTGCATTCAAGCAATTAGTCTGTCACATTCACACTATTATAATTTTGCATTCTCTCTTCTCACAGTTTGCATATATCTAGTCATTGTTTCACATTAGCTAGTCTTTCATTTCACATTTATCTTGATCAACATTAGGCTAGCAAAATTGGTGCTTAATCGGATATTTCCAAGGTCATTTACGCAACTCCATGTTGTCTCACTTCATTTGTTATCTAAAATTCCCTTTAGAGTTTCTAGGTCATTATAGGTTGCATATCCTTGATAGTTCTCATTTTTCTTCTACATTAGCTTAGAATCAAGTTTTAACACTTGCCAAGAGAGTAATTGAGAAACAAGACACCTATTATCGCCAATCAATTTTTACGCAGTCCTTGTGCCCTTCCTCATAAGTCTAGTACAAGGTACCATCAATCATAGTCTCAACCTGGGTCACAACAATCTTTGATATCTCTCTCACATAAGTATCATCAACTTGGTCTTTTTTCTTGTCCTCATTAGCATCTACATAGTCACTTTAGTGGCCATACAAACTCATCTAGAAGAGTCTCATAACATGTATTAAGATGGTGTTACCTAATGAAGGTATCTTCCTGGTTTTACAACTTGATTTAGGACCTAATGATGACCCAAAAGACATCATATCGATTCTTAATAATCTCGCTTGGAGGTTGAAAACAAACACACCCCAATATATAGGAATCACCTTTGTTTTAGACGCTGAAATAAGGAAAGCCCATCAGATTGAGGTTGAGGTTGAGAGAGAAATTCTTCAGCAAAGGCTTGAGAGACTTCAACTTCAATAGCAACCTCCTCGTTCTAATCCTCAGTTGAGTATCTATTCAGACTACATACATACTTCACCTCCCACTTTAGGTTCTTGCATTTAAGTCCTCAGTGTGTCATAACCCATCACAAGTTTTGCATCAAATTCTTTGAGTTGTCTTAAAATTCCTTATGACCATCACTTGATCGCAAAAAGGTCAGAGTCAAATGGATCCATCAAGTGACCCCATGTTTAATCCCACCAACACCATGAACTGACTAGCTTATCAACACAGATAACCCCGAAGGGGTGCAACTTTACCATCAAATATGAATAGCTTATCCTCTCTAGATGAACTTCAACACAACTTACCACTGAAGAGATAGAAGTTGCACAACAAGATCCACAAGTTCTCACAATCCTCAATGCTCTTCTCAATCATGACAAAGACATATACCTTTCATTATTGTTGCGAAATGGAGCTAAAATACCATCTAATGTTGATGTTGCAATAATCTTACTAGTAGGGACTACACTAAAACAAAACACAAATCAAACATCAAGCTCATCTCAAACACATGTTGTGTCTTGTAGTTCCACCTATATACACATAAAGTTGGCTATGAGAAATTAAATAAATATTTAATATTTATTTAATAATTATTCTTCTATTAAATAGTGAATTTGAAAAGATTAATTTATTTAATTCATTTCATATTCTTCTATTAATTAATTTGATTGAAACATTTTATTAATTAATTAATTATATCCCTCTCTTCTAACCCAGTTAATTAAATATATAATATTTAATTAACTTCTATCCACTAGATCCTATAGTCTCATCAATTAAATAATTTCTCAATTGTTTAATCTTCATTTTCCAACTCACCCTCATCTCTACATATTCTTCTTCTTTGCCAACTCATCAATCATGTGGCTAAAGCTATTAATATTTTTAAATATTAATACATCATTATCTTAAAACTTTCAAGTTATTCTTCAAATAATGTGTATGTACACACATTTCTCAACCTCCCTATATTCTCTCCAACCTTCCTACATCTTTGGAGGGAGTTGAGTCCACTTTCCTCTTATCCCAAAATCTTCTCCAACTATCCTGTATTCTCTCAAGTCTTCTCCTCAATCAAGGTGAGCCTTCTGACACTTGGCTTCTCCTTCCACCTTTTCTTCCATCCTGTAGGTGTTGGAGGAACATCTTCCACGTTTATCTCTCACATATCAACCTCTTGCTCATATCCATCCAAATTTCAAGATTTAATCATGACCGTTGATCTTTGCCACCTAAGCTTATGCACTCAAAAATCTACAAATAGAGGTCTCCTAATCCATTTTTGGAACTAATAGCTAATCTCATAGTCAATCAAGAGTCTTTATCTTTGCATCCATGAGTTCATTTGTTTAGAATTTTTAGAGTTTTTGAGAAATTTAGCATAAATCATTATCATAGTATTAGTTTTTTCATGTCATATTATCTACCAATCCATTCCACACTTGCCATCTTAGAAGCTACTAGTGCTTGTCTAAGAGAAAAATCATCTGCAACCAAGAACAATGGTGTTAGGACACAATGAGACATAAATCATGAAGGTAATTTCTTTGAGGTGAAACCTAAGTTCATACATTTTTTGGCACCCACCGTGGGGCTCGAGCCTCACACATCACATTTTCTAATATCCTATCTAATTCTCGCTAGAACAGAATAAATTAACACTTTTGTAAACCTATTTCATGCCTATGTCAAATAAGGTAGCACTTTTACACACTAGGTTATCATTTTTGACACTCATGTTAGCGCTTTTTTTCAATAGGTTAGCGTTATCATCACTTAGGTTAGCGCTTTCCATAGATTAACATTTTCATTGCTTAGGTTAGCACTTTTGTTAGAGAAATCATGCATCCATTACGCAGTTTAGCGCTTTCATTGGACAAGTTAATGCTTTTGTCCCACAAGTTAGCATTTTTTATTCACAAGATAGTGCTTTTGTCATTTTTTGCTTTTTCATGCCTAACCAATCTTAGCAGGTTCGACCATCCAATACTGATTTTTGCAAACTACTGCCTTGTGTGCATGCAGGTTTTATTTTGAGCAACTTTAATGCATTTTCTCACTTAGTTTAACTAGGAGTCATTTGGGAAGTAAAACATCATATATCTTTCACCTAGCTTAACTAAGGATTTAATGAACAACATGCAACTTGCATCATGTGTTTTCAATAAGGTAGTTGCACATAGGTAATCTAAAGGTTAAAAGAACTATTGTCTACCATGCTTGTTTAAACGTAGTAGGTGAGTGTACTCTCACCCAAATATGGTGATCAAAAAGCTAGACTTACCTTTATTTCATGTTTTACCTTTAGAGGGCCTGCCTTCCTGAGCTGCCTTGAGAGGGCCTATGAGGGGGGAACGACCCAAGTGGAAATGGGCTAATACCGAGTCCTTCTGATCCACTCTAAATAAATTGTGTCTATGACAAAAGTCATGGACAACATGTGCTAATTAATTCATACCGACAATATGTTTCCCCATAAACCCTATAGAGAACAACCTCTATAGGTTGCGAACCTTCTGTATTTACAGAGTGTAAAGTGCTGCATGTATGGCTACATGACCAAAAGCCCTTACTAAAAACCCTTTGTATAGTTTCCAAAAATCCTTCTAATTGTTGATGCAGGAGGTCGAACCTCTGAAGCAACTCACACACATACGGTTCTTAGTAGAGATATGCAATTTGCCATGGGGAGTTTTCATGGAAACTGATGCTTGGCTGCCCTGGAGAAGTGAGTGCTGAGGGGGGAGCCAATGGTGTCAAGAACCTAAATATCCTCTTTGAATAGCATATCCTCGAGGGAAACCCCATGTGAGATTCAACAATTATTGTCTCGGTCTACCATAGGACTTGTGCTTTCTTGTGCACTTTGATATTCCAAACATTGTGTTTTTTGTTTCTTCAAAATGTTCTCAAAATGGTAAAAAATTTTAAAAAGTCATCATCCTAAAATGAGTAAAAAATCAACCAACTTGCTGTAAAACTGATAAATTCAGTTTAAATCATGCTTTTGTAACGTATAACAACACTTTTGCAACACACAATAATGCTTTTGATCACAGTACAACACTTTTGACCTTTAGGATCACACATTTGCTCAACAAGAGAACACTTTTTCCTATTAGGTTCATGCTTTACAACGCAAAATAACTCTTTCATTCAACAATGCAGCGCATTTGTTGCGCATCTGCAACAATGAGCATTTCCACATATTAGACAAAATTTCAACATCACTTTTAGATACCCTTTGTCGAGGAGGTTCATCTTCAATTGTCACAGATCTTCAAACTAGTCAAACAATTAGGTTATCGATCAAATAGGCTATTTTCCAAAGCTTTTCATAAGCATAAACATCCAACAAGTTATTGATTCAACCATATCAAGTGCAAATCAACATCACTATTAGTTTCTTATCAAGATACATCAAATCCTTTATCACAAACTTTGATCATATCAACTTTTGTTCATTATCTTGGATATATTGTTCCTACTTGGACCTAGGTTATATCAAAACCAATATTTCACTCACTTTGGAATCAAACAACTTGTAAATCATTAGATGCTTAAATGACTTTTAGATATTGCCTTAAGAAAAGAAAACCAAATTGGAAGACTATCTTGAAGAAGAGGAGATTCTTATACATTAATCACAATTTTTTTTTGAAACATAGAACATTCCTACACCGTTTTCATAACTATTTACGTGGTTACAAAATAGAGTTTAACGAAGAAACTTTACAAGCACGTGCTTTTCAACAATAGGAAACCTTATCACAATGCACTAATAGGGGTGGTAAAATCAACTTAGCTTATCTTCCTAAACCAGTGATCACCTATTGAGTTGCATTTAGAAAATCAAAACTTTGGAAGTTTTCAAGTCAATCACATGCCAGTTTGGACTAGAGCTCAACATGAGCAATTGAGAAGTAAAAAACAAATGGAAGATGACGATTCAATATTTCAAACATTTGGGTACATAGATGTTGATGAAGAAACAATCAATAACACCATTAGAGGCCTTAAACAAGATTCTAGATTTGATAAGAAAAACAAAAGCATTGTTTATCAAATGAGATAACAATTCTATACCTATGCAATATCAAACAAAGGAATGGTGAACCTTTCATGGTTTTTCTACATCGATGGAGATGACTGTTTAATAGATATCCAAGAGATGTGCCAGATTAAGAGAAAATGAACATATTCATTGACAACCTTACTAGTGAAATGAGTTATCATCTCAAACTGCAATGTCCTCCTACTTTTGCTAAAATGATTGAGAATGGTTTAAAGATAGAGGATGCAATGGTAAAGAAAGGAGAGTTAAAACTCTACAACAACTCCTACAACAACAATCACAACAACAACAACAACAATGGTAACAATAACAATGGCAAACCTAAATTTTGGTCAAAGAATAGGAACGTTGCCAATGGAGGAAATGATGATAACAATGCTAAAAAACAACAACCAATCTTAAACTTATCAAGTCAAGTGCCAAAAAACAACAATCAAGAGAACAATAAACCTAAGTCTTTCTTCTACAATCCCCACAGGAAATTCACAAACATTGGGGAACCATTGGAATCAGCTTTGAAGAATCTTCTTGTGAATAAATTGATTACCTTGCTAGAAGCAAGAAATTATGAGCCTCAAGTCAAACCGAGTTAGTGGAATGACAATCATTTTTGAAACTATCATTGAAACAAAAAATGATTGTCAAAAATTAAAGCACCTCATTCAAGACTTGATTGATAATGAAACTATCACAATGGATGGTCATAAAATGAATGAATCACATCTAGAATTCAAAACTCCACTCCCATATTATGAAATAGGTGAATAATCCAACTCAAAGGATGACAAGGGAAAACCCAAGGTAAACTATACTTACACCTATGATGATGTGGTCAATGTCATCATTGTCAAAGAAAAACACCTTTGGAAGCAATGAACATCATTATAAGAAGCAAAGTGAAGGTTAAATTTCCAAGTATAAAAAATGAATCAACATCCACTTCACAAAAATATAACTTAGTGGAACAACTATAAAAGATACCCGATCAAATATCAATTTTGGAGCTCCTAAAATTTTCACCTATGCATAAGCAAATATTGGAGAAATCTCTAGCAGAAACAAAGGTCTCAAAAGAATTTGATGTGGATCAATTCCAAAACATGTTGGGACACCTCATAGCCCCTCATTGCTTATCCTTTTCTAAAAATGATGATGCATCCTTTCAACACCCTCATAATGCTCCCCTACATATTGAAGTCACCATTCATATAGCCTGTGTCAAACGCGAACTCATAGATGGTGGAGCTGGTTTGAATATTTATGAATTAAGTTTAATAAAGGCTTTGGGATATTTAGAGAATGCAGTAGATCCAAAGAAAAAATAACTATCAATGCCTATGATGAGGAAGAGTGTTCTTCTAAAGGGATTGTGGTGTTGCCAATCAAAATAGGACCAGTGGAAAGAGACACATTGTGCCAAGTTCTAGATTTGAATCTATCTTATAACATTCTTTTGGAAGACCATGGATTCATGACATGCAAGCAGTTCCTTCTACATACCATCAGTGTGTTAAGTTTCCTTGTAATGGACAAGAAATCACCATATCAACAGACTCTAGCCAATATTGCAATAATCTAAAACCAGCACAAGATGCAAGAGTTCCACATAATAGAGAAGCAATCTATCCCACCAATGAAAATCAAGAAAAATTATGGGAAAACATTGAGAAAAAGCTCAAATTAAATGATGAAGGAATGGGAAAGTACTCTTTACCATTTTCATCTAAGTCCTATGGAAAACCTACAAATGCTCAACCATGGATCCCACAAAAATTAGTTGAAATGTTTGATGGAGCATTTGTTAGAGATAGAACACTATCAGAGGAAACTAAAGACAAGCACTTTCTTAGTTGGCTATACAAAGATGAAAATGAAACTATAGCAACAGTTGCAGAAGTCAGTATTCCCATAGAGCAATATGGAAATGGTTACAAAATCATGCAAAAGATGGGATATGAAGGAAAATGACCAACTGGAAAGTGATAAGAAGGTATTTCAGAACCCATTTGTCCTCAACGCAATCTAAGGAAGATAAATCAGGACTTGGGTATTCTAAATAAATAAAAAAAGCAACACAATTATCAACATCCAAAGTGGAGAAAGAAAGCAATCCCTAAAAAAGAACCATGGCAAGAAAGGCTACATTAAGTAATAGAAATAGTAGACAACAAACAAAAACAAGAATAATATGAGAGACAATAGGAAAATCTTGCTATCAAAAGAGAAGAAGAATCTTTCAAACAAGTCCAAAGAGTACAAGCAAGCACAAAATCTGATCAAGATATTCCTTATGTGAAATTGCTTGGATAAAGGATGTATTTAATTTGTTCATATGTAAATTGTATGCAAGTGATGATGTGTATTAATATTCCTTGGAATTATATTATATGTGGATATTTGAAAGTACTAATGTGTAAATTGAGATGCGTAGGAAGTTAACCATGTGACCATGGAAAATTTACAGAGAACCAAACCTAGACTTATGTATGTTCATAAGCCAGGGGTTGTCTATTTGGAGAGACAACACCCCGTTTGTGTTGTATTTTATTCGTAATAGTATATGCTGCATGTGTGTTAAGTGTTATTTAAATTTATTGTGTAAAATCCACAAGAGACGATTTCATGTTTTAAATTGTAAAAGTGTTTTATTTGTGTCACTTGACACATGTGTGGATTTAAGTTTAAATGTTTTATTTTTGTCTCTTGGTGGGAAAGTGTTCAACTATAGCTTTTTCAATTAATGTAACGTGATTTCACAAATACGTTGGGAAAAGAATCTTTGGAGAGGTCAACATATGTTTGACCCGAAAATAAACTTTAGAGGGGTTTAAAATGGGTTAAATGAACACCTAGGGGTAGTTTAATAGGGATTCCTAAAGCCCATAAGGTATACCTAAGAGTTAGGGGTAATTTTAGGCAAGTTTCTACTCCTAAGTGACCTTTTAGACACTCTAAAATTTGGCTTTTCTGAGTTGTGCGAAAATTGAAATTAGAAGTTTGAACCTAGTTGTAAACTTTCCTATTCGAATGAGTGTTCTCTTTCCCATTCTGTCTTACCTTCCTCTTTAGTTTTTATAAACTTGTGAGAACTGAGAGAAGGAGCTTCTTAAGCAAGAATTTGAAAATTTGAGGGTAATCTCCCACTCTCCATTTTTGGAGACAAGAGAATTTTTGAAAAAGAATAGAATAGATTTGAACAGTAAAATTTGGCTAAGGGCAGAAGAAGAAGATCCGTGGAATTGGGCAGCTCTTCCTCAAATACTGTCCTACCTTTGGGCAGATTAAGGTTGGTTACATTCTTCTTTAAATGACTTCTGTTTGCATGTGTTTTGAAGGTATGTTGGTGTAAGAACTTTGTTTTCTTGTATGTCCTTTTTGGGAATTTCATTTGGTATTTTACATTATGTTTTGTATGTGTCTTTGGGAGTTTTTGAAGACCTCTTACTCTTGGGAGAGAGGAGGATCTTGTGGGTGGTAGCAGTGACAACCCTCGAGTGAGAGACTCTCATTATGAGAGCGATCACAAGGGATTTTTGTGTGACCCTTGCTGCATGGCCTGTTTGTGAAATGGGGGTCATAAGGAGGGATATAAGGCTAGAATGCCTTGGGGGGCATAAGGAATAAGGGTTTGAAATTCTTGACATATTTATGGTGCCATGAGGTGGCTACATGTTTTCCATACTTGCAGTTCTCCTCAGGGTATTGGTCCACTACCACCCTTGAAAAGGTCATCACCAAAGTGTGGTGCAGTGTAGCCAAGTTGGGAGTGTGTTTGAAATATATGTGTTTTTTGTCTTCTATGTGTTTGCATGTTTGTTACCCATCTAGGGCTTTGTTCTCTGAGCTCGGGGGTGGCTACCAGTTAGCCTAGGCTGGGAGGTGAGCACTCCATGGTTATATTTGTGATTTATTATGCAGGATTGTCAGGGGAAAAGAATAGGACAAGTGAAAAGTTGCAGAAGATTATTGTTGCAGAAATTTAATTGCAATTGTATTTATTAGTTTGAAAAGTAGAAATACACCCTCATTCGTTGGAAAGAGAGGTTGATTGTAAATTCGAAATATAGACATGAGAATAGTTATTGTATTTAAATAAAGAAACATCTTGTAAACTTTGCAGAATATCTTTAATATTGTAAAAAGCTAGATATATTCCTATTTTCTATTTGAAAAGAATTACTTTTGAATTGCATGCAATAGTCATTGAAATATGAAAATCAGTTTTATTTAATTTTGTGTTTTTCTTTTTATCTGTGAATTTGTCTTCATTTAAATTGCAGAAAATATGAGTGGTAGTTGTTGTTAGATTTTAATAAGAATACCTATTCAGTTGTTGTAGTAATTGCAGAATCAGTACATGTATTTATTGCAGAAAAGAATTATGTATTCCTAAATTAGTATTCCGTAAGTTCAAAAAAAAAAGTATATCCGATGTGTTATGATAAATAGTTTAGCAGGAAATTTATTCCATTCTTAGGCATTCAAAATAAAATTAAATAGTAAAGGCATAAATTAGATTTGCATGCATATGTAGATTAAAATAAATTTTATATTTCTATTTTCTGTAAAAGCAGTAAAGTACAATATAGTTTTCGGATAATATTCTTCCATTTACTTCAGAAAGATAGACAGTTATTTTAAATACTGGCAATAGTTAGTTTCAGAAATTGATATCTAAATCAGAATCTTCCATGAACTCGGTTTTATTATAAGAAAAGAAATAATAATATAAGTTATATATAAATATATATAAAACATATCATACCATTTACCTGTGAAACGAATGTAGATATAAACCCAAATATATATATATATAGATTTATTAAACTTAATGAATTACCTTTGTTTTTTTTAAAAAAAATTTTGCATGTAAAATATATTGGAATATATATATATATATATATATATATATAAAAGACAAAAAAAAAAAAAAGGGAGTCTTATTTGGGAAGGGTCGTGCAGGGCACATGGACCCTGTGCGGGCCACGGAACACACAGGCTTGCGACTCCCTGTGTGGGCCGCGGAACGCACCAGTGGCCGCAACCACTATGCGGGCCGCGACACACACAGCGACCAAGGCCGTTGTGTGGGCCGCGACCCTCACAGTGGGTCGTCCCATTGGCGGCGCCGCTCCCATTTCCCCACCTTCACCAATTCGGCCGCCGACCTACATTTAAACCCTGCAACATAACACTAAATTAAGATGAAACCCTAGCTCGGTTAGGGCTAGGGTAAATAAATTAAGAATGAGTATTAAAATAAAATAAAGGGGGGGGACTATTTTATAGATTTTAATAAGGGTTAGGGTTGCATGGTAAACCCATTTAGGTTTTAGAATATATTAATATTATATTTATATAATATTAATTATATTTAGATATAGGTATGGTGGAATTATTTAATTATAATTTTCAAAGAGAATTGAAATGCTATGAATCCAATTATAATGAATTAACATTAGACTTTAAATTTAAAAAAGTTGACTTGATTAAATGATAGTGAAGTCCATATTTATTTTAAATTTAAATTTATTGAAAAGTCCATGAGCTGATTATTAATGAAATTAATATTTATTTCTAACTTAAATAGGTTTAGGTATTCATGAGATAAATATTAATAAAGTTATTATTAGTTTAAAATTTGAATAGCTTGAATATTTAAAATCAGAATATTATGAAGTTGATATTTAATTATAAAATTAATTAGATTGAGCGAAAATAAGCTAGTCTATTCTAATCCGTAGTTAAGATTAATTTATTTTCTGCTATTTAAATAGTAGGAAATGATTGTTTTAAACATAGTTAAAACCAAAACTGCGTAGTGTGTTCGTGTTAGTGAACTTAACGTTATTTTGTTAGTATTTAAAAAAAAAAATCATTCCATTTTTGCCCTAAATTTTGGGCATGACAATTTTGGTATCAGAGCAAGGTTTCCACACTAGAAACCTTACTCCACTTACGTTTCACCTTAGATTATTTAAATTATTTTGTTAAATTGATTCTATAAGACATTTAAATTTAATTGAATTAATATTATTCTAAAAGAAATTAATTAATTATTTTGCCTTATTTTCCTCTTAGGATGCCTCTGACAATGCGACAAGCTCGCAAGCACGGATGGGGTCCTAGGCGTGTGCGCATAGCACATGAAGAGGTAGTGAGGGAGGCATCAGTTCCAGAGGAGAACCCAGGAGCACCTCCCAAACAGCCAAATGAACCTAACTAAGACCTCTTAGCAACAATATAGAATCTTATTGGCATAGTTCAGGAAAGGATCCCAACAGAGAACCCTCAAGTTAGAAGTCATGACTTTGGGAGTCATAGATCAGTTGATAGAGAATGAAGCAGGAGCCCAGCTCCTATTCCTATAGAGAGTCAGGGTGGAAATGAGCCAGAGTCTGTGCATATGCCAGGACCACCTCCAGTGGTGGAGCCAGTTTATTTTGAGAGAGCTCGTCGGGATCCAGGGGATCTTATCAGGGAGGTCATGCGCCTCCAGCCACCATCCTTCGCAGGGTCTACCGATGGGGTAGAGGCCGAGGCATGACTTTTGAGTCTTGGGAGGTGTTTTGCGTTGCGTTCTTACGAGAGCAACCTAAAAGCACGTGTCGCGGTTCATCTACTGAGAGGGTCGGCCTCCACTTGGTGGAGACAGGAAGAGTACAAATACAGATTAGTTCCTGATATTCTCACTTGGGAGATATTCACAGAGAGGTTCCACGAGAGGTACCTATCAGAACACTTTAGGCAGTGTCATATAGACAAATTTCATGATCTCCAACAAAAAGGCTTATCAGTAACTCAATATGAAAGCAAATTCTTTGAGTTGTTGCCTTATGTAGATTATCTAAAGGATGAGAAACTTCTTGTAAACCACTTCATCAAAGGGTTAAATGCCAGTATAGCTAGGCCTGTTAGGATGTCCGCTCTAGAGAGCCTTCGGGTTGCCGTGGAGAAGGCACTGCTTGCCGAGGAAATTCAGGTCAGACCACAGGACAATAGGGATCGGTTTCAAAACTGAAATCCCACACCTTAGACTTATGGATTCCAGAAACCACATTGGAAAGGAAACAAATGAAACTCACAGGGGTTCTCCAAACCCCCTCCTCCGCAACAGACACCACAGAACCAGAGGCAGAAGAGTCCATAGTATCAGCAGGGATCCAAGCCCAAGCAGTGGCAGACTCAGGGATAAAGACGTGATCAGAGAGCACAAGGGCAGTACACACAGTTGGTGAGGACTCAGTAGTCCTCCAGGGGTGGGTACAATAGATCCAGTAGGACAGGAGGTCAGGCTTTCTCTAGGCCTCAGGGTGCCCAGTTCTAGGCACGGGGTGCTTGCTTTAGGTGTGGAGCCATGGGTCATATGGCGAGGGATTGCCCTCAGGGTCAGGTGGCAGGGAATCAGCGGATGGCCGCTTCAGAGCTGATAGTTGGTGATATGGGTAGGTCCCATAGAGTATTCGTAGCAGTTGACAACTGCCAGGTTGAGCATCAGGCCACGGTTATCGAATCTACAGGTATGATCAAAGGTAACAATGTATCTATTTTGTTTGATTCAGGAGCTACTGACTCCTTTATATCTCCCTTGGTTGTGGAGCGTTGTGGGCTAGTGGCAACTAGACAGGGTGTCAGTTGGGAAGTGGAATTAGCTTCAGGGGCTAGAGTATCAGTGGAATCAGAGGTTAGGGCATGTCAGCTGCAGATTGGCAAGACCACCACTTCAGGAGACCTTAGAGTGACTCCACTTGGATCTTACGGAATCATACTTGGCATGGATTGGCTTTATGCCCACAGAGCCAAGATGGATTACCGCCTAAAAAAGATCGAGTGTGAGGATGATCATGGTTTGCCCATAGTTATCACCGGGATCCAGAGGCCCGTGTCTCTTCGTATGATCTCCGCAATGCAGCTTAAGCAGAGCATGCGAAAGGGGTGTCAGCTTTTTGCTATCACTATCAGTGACAGAGGAGAAGAGGAAGAAAAAGAAACATCGCTTGATGACCATCCTATCCTTAAGGGATATTCAGATGTATTTCCTTCAGAGTTACCAGGAATGTCACCCCGTAGAGAGATTGATTTTCATATAGACCTAGTACCAGGAGCCGAGACAGTTTCTAGAGCACCTTATAGGATGACCACAAATGAGCTTAATGAACTCAAAATACAGCTTGAGGAACTCCTTGAGAAGGGTCATATTCATCCTAGCATATCCCCTTGGGGTGCACTAGTCATCTTCATTAAGAAGAAGGACGGATCTCTCCGATTATGTATGGATTATCGGCAGCTAAATAAAGTAACCATCAAGAACCGATATCCTTTGCCCAGAATTGATGATTTATTTGACCAGCTTCAAGGTGCCAAAGTCTTTTCCAAAATAGATCTGAAGTTAGGATACCACTAGCTGAGAATAGTGGAGAGTGATATCCACAAGACCACATTTCGCACTAGATATGGTCACTATGAGTTCACCGTAGTCCCATTCGGACTTACGAATGCCCCAGCAGTTTTTATGAGCCTCATGAATGGGGTGTTCCATACATTTCTAGACTGTTTTGTTATTGTGTTTCTCGATGATATACTGATATATTCTCAGAATGAGAAGGAGCATGTGGAGCACCTGAAACAGGTATTGTAGTGTTTGCAGGATAACCAGTTGTTTGACAGTTTGTTGAAGTGTGCTTTCTTTCGATCAGAGGTAAAGTACCTTGGGCACGTTATTTCTGGTGATGGGATCTCAGTTGACCCATCAAAGATTAGGGCTATTATGGATTGGCCAACACCAACTAGTGTGACAGAGGTTAGGAGTTTCATGGGCTTAGCAAGGTATTACCGATGTTTTGTCGAGGGATTCTCTAGAGTCGCACACCCTATTACTTCTCTTCAGCATAAAGGGAAGAAATTTGAGTGGACAGAGAAGTGCAAGAAGGCCTTTTAAGAACTCAAAAAGGCATTTACTAGTGCTCCTATCCTTGTTGTACCAGATCCCATAGCTGACTTCATGGTTTGTACAGATGCTTCACTAGAGGGTTTAGGAGCAGTTCTTATGCAAGATGGTAGGGCCATAGCTTTCGAGTCTAGGAAACTTAAGACTCATGAACTTAATTATCCCACTCACGACCTTGAGCTCGCAGCAGTAGTGCATGCACTTGTGAGGTGGAGACACTTCTTTTTAGGTCATCACTTCGAGCTGCATTCAGATCATCAGAGTCTTCAGTACATTTTCACTCAGCCGAACCTTAATGCACGTCAGAGGAGATGGATGGAGTTATTGTGTGAATATGATTTTTACATTCACTACATCAAAGGAAAAGAAAATGTAGTTGCAGATGCTTTGAGTAGGAGACATCACAAGGTTTACACCATATCTATGGGCACGGATTTGAGAGACCGTATACTACAACACTTGCCAGAGGATGGATGGTATGCAGAGGTTGGTCAGGTAATACGATCTCAGGTTACTCTAGAGGGGAAATATGTGGATTATTCTTTGGAGTTCAATAGACTGTTACGCCACAGAGGGCGCATTTATGTACCTTCCTCCGGAGGGTTGCGAGAGTTCATTATCACGGAGGCTCATAGAGCTCCTTATGTAGCGCATCCCGGGGTTAAAAAGTTGCATGCTGACTTGAGGTAGTTATATCATTGGCTAGGAATGCGGCAGCTCATTGCTGAGATAGTAGCTCAATGCCTCGAGTGTTAGAGAGTAAAGGCGGAGCACCACCATCCAGGTGGGTTGCTCCAGTCTCATGCTATACCAGAGTGAAAGTGGGATACTATATCCATGAATTTCATCATTGGTCTTCCTATGTCTTCTCGTCGCCATGATGCTATCTTGGTGATAGTTGACAAGTTGACCAAAGTAGCTCACTTTTCACCAGTCCGTACTACATTCATAGCTCCAGTAGTAGAACAGGTGTTCTTGCGAGACATTGTTAGACTTCATGGCGTGCCCCTTAAGATTATTTCTGACATGGATTCTCTTTTCACTTCTTCCTTTTGGAAGTCATTATAGGTAGCTATGTGCACTAAGCTCAATTTCAGTATAGCCTATCGCCCGAAAATAGATGGTCAGACAGAGAGGGTCAATCGGGTGTTAGAGGATATGCTTCGCATGTACGTCATGGATCATAAGACCCGGTGGGAGGAGTATCTTTCCTTAGTGGAGTTTGCCTATAACAATGGGCATCACACTTCTTTGGGGATGCCACCCTATCAGGCATTATACTACAGGCCTTGCAGGATGCCCTTGAGTTGGGATCACATAGAGGATAGAGTTGCTATTGGTCCTGAGATAGTTCGAGATATGGAATAGTAGCTGGATTTGATTAGGCAGCGTCTCAGAGAGGCTCAGGATAGACAGAAGAAATATGCTGATGCAAAGAGAATAGATCGTAGCTACTTGGTTGGAGACAAAGTCTTCCTGAGAGTGTGACCGCATAAGAGTCCAATCTGTTATGGAAGGGTTCTAAGCTCGCACCTCACTTTGTAGGACCTTTTGAGATTCTTGAGAGGATAGGCCCAGTTGCCTACCGTTTAGCATTGCCACCTAGCCTGTCACGCATCCACGATGTGTTTCATGTATTAGTTTTGAGAAAATATATCTATGATGAGTCTCACATTTTAGATTGGGATGCCTTGCAGGTGGAGTCGGACAGGCAGCTAGCTTTGGAGCCCATTCGCATTTTGGCACGCCAGACACTGGCCCTTCGAGGTTGAGAGATGGACCAAGATAGGGTCCAGTGGGATTGTTATGATGAGGTTACGACTTCATGGGAGGATGCAACACGTATGAGATCAGAGTACCCCCACCTCTTTGATGAAATCCAGGAGGAAGTTCATGCCTAGAGAGGGAGGGTGTGAGGCCTCACCTCGACTCAGTCTGACATTTCAGTGGATTTTATATTTAGACTATTATGGATACTTTATTTTGATACATTTTTAAAATTAGAACTTATATGATTTTAGGATTTGGATAACATTGCTATATTTTGATGATTTACTTATATGCTTTATGAGATAGAATACTACATGATTGTTAGATAAGATGATATTGCGATGATAGATGTCATTATTGAATTTGCAGGACTTTACTATGATAATAGAACTATGATGTATGTTTAAGTTTATGAGAATTAGGATGAATTGCTTATGTGAAATTGCTTGGATAAAAGATGTATTTAATTTGTTCAGATGTAAATTGTATGCAAGTGATGATGTGTATTATTATTCCTTGGAATTATATTATATGTGGATATTTGAAAGTACTAATGTGTAAATTGAGATGCGCAGGAAGTTAACCATGTGACCATGGAAAATTTACGGAGAACCAAACCTAGACTTATGTATGTTCGTAAGCCAGGGGTTGTCTATTTGGAGAGACAACACCCCGTTTGTGTTGTATTTTATTCGTAATAGTATATGCTGCATGTGTGTTAAGTGTTATTTAAATTTATTGTGTAAAATCCACAAGAGACGATTTCATGTTTTAAATTGTAAAAGTGTTTTATTTGTGTCACTTGACACGTGTGTGGATTTAAGTTTAAATGTTTTAATTTTGTCTCTTGGTGGGAAAGTGTTCAACTATAGCTTTTTCAATTAATGTAACGTGATTTCACAAATACGTTGGGAAAAGAATCTTTGGAGAGGTCAACATATGTTTGACCCGAAAATAAACTTTAGAGGGGTTTAAAATGGGTTAAATGAACACCTAGGGGTAGTTTAATAGGGATTCCTAAAGCCCATAAGGTATACCTAAGGGTTAGGGGTAATTTTAGGCAAGTTTCTACTCCTAAGTGACCTTTTAGACACTCTAAAATTTAGCTTTTTTGAGTTGTGCGAAAATTGAAATTAGAAGTTTGAACCTAGTTGTAAACTTTCCTATTCGAATGAGAGTTCTCTTTCCCATTCTGTCTTACCTTCCTCTTTAGTTTTTAGAAACTTGTGAGAACTAAGAGAAGGAGCTTCTTAAGCAAGAATTTAAAAATTTGAGGGTGATCTCCTACTCTCCATTTTTGGAGACAAGAGAATTTTTGAAAAAGGATAGAATAGATTTGAACAGTAAAATTTGGCTAAGGGTAGAAGAAGAAGATTCGTGGAATTGGGCAGCTCTTCCTCAAATACTGTCCTACCTTTGGGTAGATTAAGGTTGGTTACATTCTTCTTTAAATGACTTCTGTTTGCATGTGTTTTGAAGGTATGTTGGTGTAAGAACTTTGTTTTCTTGTATGTCCTTTTTGGGAATTTCATTTGGTATTTTGCATTATGTTTTGTATGTGTCTTTGGGAGTTTATCAAGACCTCTTACTCTTGGGAGAGAGGAGGATCTTGTGGGTGGTAGCAGTGACAACCCTCGAGTGAGAGACTCTCGTTATGAGAGCGATCACAAAGGAGTTTTGTGTGACCCTTGCTGCATGGCCTGTTTGTGCAATGGGGGTCATAAGGAGGGATATAAGGCTAGAATGCCTTGGGGGGCATAAGGAATAAGGGGTTGAAATTCTTGACGTATTTGTGGTGCCATGAGGTGGCTACATGTTTTCCATACTTGTAGTTCTCCTCAGGGTATTGGTCCACTACCACCCTTGAAAAGGTCATCACCAAAGTATGGTGCAGTGTAGCCAAGTTGGGAGTGTGTTTGAAATCTATGTGTTTTCTGTCTTCTATGTGTTTGCATGTTTGTTACCCGTCTAGGGCTTGGTTCTCTGAGCTCAGGGGTGGCTACCAGTTAGCCTAGGCTGGGAGGTGAGCACTCCATGGTCATATTTGTGATTTATTATGCAAGATTGTTGGGAGAAAAGAATAGGACAAGTGAAAAGTTGCAGAAGATTATTGTTGCAGAAATTTAATTGCAATTGTATTTATTAGTTTTAAAAGGAGAAATACATCCTCATTCGTTGGAATGAGAGGCTAATTGTAAATTCAAAATATGGACATGAGAATAGTTATTGTATTTAAATAAAGAAACATCTTGTAAACTTTGCAGAATATCTTTAATATTGTAAAAAGCTAGATATATTCCTATTTTCTATTTGAAAAGAATTACTTTTGAATTGCATGCAATAGTCATTGAAATATGAAAATCAGTTTTATTTAATTCTGTGTTTTTCTTTTTATCTATGAATTTGTCTTCATTTAAATTGCAGAAAATATGAGTGGTAGTTGTTGTTAGATTTTAATAAGAATACCTATTCAGTTGCTATAGTAATTGCAGAATTAGTACATGTATTTATTGCAGAAAAGTATTATGTATTCCTAAATTAGTATTCCCTAAGTTCAAAAAAAAAAGTATATCCGATGTGTTATGATAAATAGTTTAGCAAGAAATTTATTCCATTCTTAGGCATTCAAAATAAAATTAAATAGGAAAGGCATAAATTAGATTTGCATGCATATTGTAGATTAAAATAAATTTTATATTTCTATTTTCTGTAAAAGCAATAAAGTACGATATAGTTTCCAGATAATATTCTTCCATTTACTTCAGAAAGATAGACAGTTATTTTAAATACTGGTAATAGTTAGTTTTAGAAATTGATATCCAAATCAGAATCTTCCATGAACTCGGTTTTATTATAAGAAAAGAAATAATAATATAAGTTATATATAAATATATATAATTATATACATGTAGATTTCATGTATATATTTATATATACATATATATAAAACATATCATACCATTTACCTGCGAAACAAATGTAGATATAAACCCAAATATATATATATATATGAATATATATGTATGAAAATGTATATATATATATATATATATAGATTTTTTAAACTTAATGAATTACCTTTGTTTTTTTTAAAAAAAAATTGCATGTAAAATATATTGGAAAAAATATATATATATATATAAAAAAAAAATACAAAAAAAAAAAAAGGGAGTCTTATTTGGGAAGGGTCGCGTAGGGCACGTGGACCCTATGCAGGCCGCGACCAACACAGAGGTCGCAGCCTCTGTGCGGGCCGCGGAACGCACAGGCCTGCGGCTCCCTGTGTGGACCACAAAACGCACTAGTGGCCGCAGCCACTGTGCGGGCCGTGACACACATAGCGGCCAAGGCCGCAACCCTCACAGTGGGTCATCCCACTGGCGGTGCCGCTCCCATTTCCCCACCTCCACCAATTCGGTCACCACTGTTAATTCGGCTGCCGACCCGCATTTAAACCCTACAACATAACAATAAATTAAGATGAAACCCTAACCCGGTTAGAGCTAGGGTAAATAAATGAAGAATGAGTATTAAAATAAAATAAGGCAGGGGGGGACTATTTTATAGATTTTAATAAGGGTTAGGGTTGCATGGTAAACCCATTTAGGTTTTAGAATATATTAATATTATATTTATATAATATTAATTATATTTACATATAGGTATGGTGGAATTATTTAATTATAATTTTCATTGAGAATTGAAATGCTATGAATCCAATTATAATGAATTAACATTAGACTTTAAATTTAAAAAAGTTGACTTGATTAAATGATAGTGAAGTCCATATTTATTTTAAATTTAAATTTATTGAGAAGTCCATGAGCTGATTATTAATGAAATTAATATTTATTTCTAACTTAAATAGGTTTAGGTATTCATGAGATAAATATTAATAAAGTTATTATTAGTTTAAAATTTGAATAGCTTGAATATTTAAAATCAGAATATTATGAAGTTGATATTTAATTATAAAATTAATTAGATTGAGCAAAAATGAGCTAGTCTATTCTAATCCGTAGTTAAGCTTAATTTATTTTCTGCTATTTAAATAGTAGGAAATGATTGTTTTAAACATAGTTAAAACCAAAACTGCATAGTGTGTTCGTGTTAGCGAACTTAATGTTATTTTGTTAGTATTTTAAAAAAAAAATCATTCTGTTTTTGCCCTAAATTTTGGGCATGACAATATTCCAGAAATAGTGAAAGAACAAATGAAAAAAAATCAAAGAAATATTTTCACCATATAACATCCCTATCAGATATAGTGGTGTGATTCTAGACAATGATTCATAAATAGATTTAAATGAATATGAATGGGTTCCATATCCATTACCCAATGTATCAAGTAAAGAAAATGATGAGGAACAAACTGTTGGTGCAAGTGAAGACACACTTTTAACAAAACAAAGAATAGATATGGAAAGAAGGAAAGAAGAAATCAGGATTCAAAGAAAAGAGGCATATGCAAGACAACAAAGAAAAGAGAATGAGAAGAATCAAGAAGTGAGAACACAGGAAACACAAACAGTCACTAATCAATCATCAAAATATCAATAGAATATCAAATATATATAAAACATTGACCAAGAGATATGAAGGTATGGAAGAACTATAGAAGAACCAATAGAAAATCAAGCAGGAATGACTATTAGTCTAGAAGAAGCTGAGTTCGAGAGAAGGAAAAAGCTAGCAAAGAAAACAGTGATATAATCATCTATACCATGTGCACAAGTATGTCAACTTCAAGCCACAAATGAATCTGATGAAATTGACCCAAAGGGAACCTATAGTATCAAAGATGTATGTGTTGATACAATCCATTCATTTGAGGAAAAAACATTAGATGATGAGTCACTTGAGAGCGAATCACAAAATAACCATCCTAATTTCATTAGAACTTTGGAGAGCACTTGGGAGAGAATATCCTCAAGAGAGTTCTATCTATGACATTATCTAATCTACAAAAAACTATGACTATTATGTCACGAACCTTGAAATACCCAACGATGATGATGACTATGACCTACCACTGCTTCATCCAAAACTAATTGATTGGGGTAACCTAGAAAACCTTGAATTGGATGTCTTTTCCAATGATCATAACTTAGTCGTGTATCTTAATGTTGTTGAACCAATCACACCTAAGATATTTTCCACCAGTGAATCAAGTAATGCTTCTTGCAGTCAGGAGAGTGCCAAACTTTCCAATTGCAAAATTAAAATAAAACAAGGAAAAAGACCTAGTGCTGAAAACTATTTCATGGCAACACTAGATAAATCAAGAGGAAAAACAAATAATGTATCTGATGGTGAAAACCTCCTTGACGCATCAAAAGATGGAAAGTTTGACACCTTCCCTACATATTTTTCAGGCAAGATCTGCTATATTGATAGAGCCAACAAAAGCAATAAACATTGGTACACCAAAGGATCCCAAGGTCCTTCATCCTATTGCATCATTATCAAATGAGGAAAAGAAAAACTACATAGAGTTATTCAAACAAAGGTAGATAAATTTTGCTTGGTCCTATGTAGACATGCCAGGACTTGATCTAGATCTTATCATGCACCATCTCAATGTAGATCCAAAAGAGAAATAGTTAAGCAAAAGATAAGGAAGATGCATCCACGTATCTCTCTCCTTGTCAAAATAGAGCGAAAGAAACTATTAGATGTGGGTTTCATAAGACCTGTTGCTTATCCAGAGTGGGTCTCAAGCATTGTGCTAGCATCAAAGCTAGATAAAAGTATAAGAGTCTAAACTGACTTCAGAGATTTAAACAAAGCATGTCCCAAAGATGATTTCCCATTGCCCAACATTGATATAATTGTAGACTTATCAACAAGACATGAGATGTTTTCCTTAATTGATGGATTCTCGGGGTACAATCAAATAAGAATCACTCCTAGAGATCAATAAAAGATAACATTCACTTGTACATGAGGTACTTACTATTGATATGTCATGCCATTTGGGCTTAAAAATGCAGGAGAAACTTATCAGAAGGCCATGACAACAATTTTCTGACATGATGGATACATTTATGGAAGATTATGTAGAAGACATACTTGCAAAATCTCATACATAGAAATAACATTTGAACATCTTGGGCAAGATCTTTGAAAGGCTTGAACAATATCAGTTAAGATTGAACCCAAAGAAATGTGCATTTGGAGTTACCTTTGGAAAATTTTTTGGGTGCATTATATCAGCTCATGGAATTGAAGTAAACCTTGAAAACGTTAAAGCTCTCATGGAGATGGAGTCACCTAAGAACATAAGCCAATTGTGTTCTCTACAAGGGAGATTGCAATCAATTAGAAGATTCATTTCTCAACTAGCAAATAGATGTCATCCCTTCACTCACCTATTACACAAAAATATTCCATTCAAATGGGATCATAACTGTGAGGAAGATTTTATACAAATCAAGGAATATCGTGTGAATCCTCTAGTACTGGTATCACCGATCAAAGGAAAACCCTTGTTGTTTTACATCTTAGAAAAAAAATGTATCACTAGGAGCTCTCTTAGCATAGCATGATGAAGAAGGAAAAGAAAGAGAAGTATATTACATCAACAAAACACTTGTAGGATATGAATTGAACTATACATCAGTTGAGAAGACATGCCTAGCAGTTGTATTTGCAACTCAAAAATTGCGACACTATATGCTGACTCACTCTGTGAAATTGATACAAAGAATAGATCCACTAAAGTATTTGCTAAGAAATTCAAGATTGACAGATAGATTGGCTAAATGGGTCATGATACTAAGTGAGTTTGATATATAATATGTTGATCAGAAAGCTATCAAAGGACAAGTCATTACTGATCAATTTTCTGAAGTACCCCTAAAAGATGATACGCCATTGCACATAGAATTTCTTGATGCAGATATTTTAATAGCTAGCACAAATTTTTGGGAGTTATAATTTGATGGCTCCTATAAACAACATGGATCAGGTGCTAGAATCTTGTTCATCACACCTCAAGATCACACAATTCCAAAATCATATAGATTGTGATTTCCATGCACAAAAAACACTACAGAGTATGAGGCATTGGTCATTGGGATCAAAATGGCCATTGAATGTAACATCAAAGAACTAGATGTTTATGGAGATTCACAGCTCATAATTAACCAGATAAATGATGATTATCAAACCAAGGATGATAAGATGATGCCCTATAAATAGCTGGTTGAAGATTTTAAAGAGCACTTTGAAGAAATATTATTCACTCAGATCCCAAGAAATGAGAAGTGAGAGATGCAATGGCTACAAAAGCATCTCTTTTGCAGAATCAAGAGAATCAACAACATTACAAATTATTGGTGGAAGATATCTTGCATCCTACTGTTGAATCCCATAATACCCACATGATTTGCCATATATCTAGAACTGATAAATCTGTATATAGCCAAACTTACTAATATCTAAAGGAGAATATCCTCCCCCTGACGTATCCCACAATCAGAAAATAAATTTTATCTGTCAGTCATCCCGCTATACTATCATTTTTGATACCTTATATAGATGAGGTCTAGATAGAACTCTACTGAGATGTCTCAAACAAGAGGAATCTGAGAAAGTTCTCAATGAAGTCCATGCAGGTATTTGTGGCATGCACTCAAGTGGTTTAAGGTTGGCTAAGAAACTTATTCGATTGGGTTACTATTGGCCTACTATGGAGAGAGATTCATTTACATATGCCAAAAAATGTAAACAATGTCAAATCCATGGAAACCTCATCCACACACAAGCACAAGAACTACATCCTATGGTAGGATCATGGCCATTTTCTCAATGGGGTCTTGATCTAGTGGGTAAGTCCTTCATCTTCTAATGGACATCAATTCATTTTGACTCCTACTGAGTATTTCACTAAATGGATTGAAGTAGTACCTTTGACAAAGGTGACAGGAAAGAAAATATCATCATTCATCTTGAACTACATAATTTGTCACTAGGGAGTCCCTATGACCATCATCATTGATAATGGGAGGCCATTTAAAAATCCATAAGTGAATGAACTATGTGAGCGATTCCATATCCAACATAGGTTTCTACACCATATTACCCATAAGGAAATGGTCAAGCTGAGGGATCAAATAAAAAAATCCTAAAAAAAACTGAAGAAGACAGTTAGTGAAGTTGGTAAAGACTAGCATATTCAGCTGAATCCTGCTCTATGGGCATAACAAACCAGTATTTTTACACCAACAGGGACAACTCCATATTGTCTAGTCTATGGATCAAAAGCCATATTACCAGTAGAAGTAGAGATACCTTCTCTATGAGTATCCTTGAAAGGTCTTATCCCAAATGAAAAACATCGAGTCTCTAGGCTTCAAGAACTTGAGATGATTCAGGAATGTCACCAAAATGCTTCAAATCATTTAAAAGCATACCACCAGAGGATGGCAAGAAGTTACAACCATAGAGTGAAGCCACACATTTTTCAAATTAGAGATCTAGTTCTAAGGGAATATCCACGCAATCAACAAGATTGAGAAAAGAAAGGTAAATTTGAGCCAAACTGGTTGGGTCCCTTTGTTGTGGTAGCAACATATGGTTTAGGAGCATACAAATTATCTACACCAAAAGGTGACTAGTTCGATGAGCCTATCAATACTATGCATCTGAAGAAATTCTATGCTTAAAAGTATCAATGAGAAATACCAAAAAACAATGAAAAAGAAGAAAAAGCCTAAAAATAAAAAAAGCAGCAAAAATCCCTAAAAAGCATAAAAACAAAAATACAAAAAATAGTATAAAACAACAAAAACAATTAAAAAAAATCAATTATGAAAAAAATGCAATAAATTTAGATGGTAAAAACCGGGTAAACATCCTCTATCTAAAAGTAGTTCCTCCATCTATGAGATCGCTTTGTCCATCTATCCATCCTAGTTCATCTATCCATCCTATTGCATCCATCTGTCCTCGCATATTCATTTCATCTTTCACATCCATTGATTTGAACCATTAGCAAGAAATATGTAGCTTATCAACAATTATCAATCTTTGACATATCATAGTCACTGTCTTGGATTTTATCATAATCAATTGTATTTGCATTCACATCCCACCATGTTTTTGGATAATCCATCATAAAGTTTGTTTCTGCTAGGGGTAGAAATCCTAAAATCTTTTGCTAAGGGCATCTTTAAAAGCTTTGAAAAATCCAAAAAACATTCAAAAACTTAGAAAATAAAAAAAACACCTAGGGTTTTGAAACAAGTGGCAAACAACAAGGCAACGGAGATCAAGACATTTGTAACAACTGCATCATGAAATTCAGAATATAAAGATTCAACCAGAAATTAATGAAGGATTATCAATGATCATTCATCAAGATGATTATGTCAGTTAATGACCATGAGAATATATGTACGACATACATGATTCAATGTTTATATCTTGATTTTTTTGCTGATCATGTACCCTATGCAACTTGATAATGTTCATGACTAGAGGAGCTATGGTGGGGCATGATTATTTTCTTTGTTTGTTAGTTGTGGTTTATCTCTTAGTAAGGTATGTACTCATCTAAGGATATGATCGACAAAAGATCAAGGAGGACATTTCGAGTCATGCATGAAAAGAGATAATCCTTGTCAATTTTGCAAGAAATACTCAAGTCAACTTGATTCATCATATCAAGTTACTTGTATTATCTTTCTATATCAAAATCCATGTAAGAATAACTCAGGTTAGATTGAATCATTATGTCAAGTTGTTTGTATTTTCTTACAACATTTAAAAGCTCAATGATGAAATCAAGCACTATTACAAAAAAACATGTGAGGAATGGCAATATCATTTAAGTTAGATCATTTTAGATTAGTTCATTATCATCTACATTATAAGCATTCATTTTCAGTTGCATTATAATCATTTCATCCCATTTCATTCGATATCAACAGTTAAAATAAAGATTGAGTATATTTGGACAAGCAAAAACATTTGCATTGATCATGTTAAGCTGCATTAGGTTGAATTTAATTATTTAGTTTCATTTCATCTTTTCAAATCATTTAGGTTTGCATGTTACCATAATCATCATGACATTCATCATTCATCATTCATCATTTGTGCATTTAGATTCATTAACCATATTATTACATTATCATTGTTCATATTTCATCATCTAATCATTATAAGCATTTGCATCGACAACCATCATATTGCATTCAAAAAAATAAAAATCAAATATATTTGAATAGTATCATTTCATCATATCATCATTATATGCATATACATCAAGGAATATAAATGAGCATTCTTTTGCATACGTCATCATTATAAGCATTTTCCATATAGATCATTGTATTTAATCATTTAAATAATTGCATCATAGAAACAACATCATCATCATATAGATAATGCAAGCCATAGATAGAATCATTTTCATCATCATATAGATCAAGTAAATCATAAACATCATCACATCATCAAGATCATCATCATTTCATCAAGGCATATAGATCATAATAACACATAAAGGAAATGAACATCATCCTAGCATCATCCATGAAATCACTGCATATATGGTCATCATCATCATCATAGTAACATATATAATCAATCATGAATCATAAGAATCATATAGAGTCCATGTTTGCATATCATCATAAACAATAAAAATTCTAATTATACAATGATATCAAATAAATAATCAATAACATACAATGTCTCTTGATTTAAATTAAGTCTCAAGGATACCCTGTGGCACTCCTGCCTAACTTTGTCCATCTCTGTGGTTGTGGATGAGAAGATCCTCCATATGGCCTAGCTCCTTGATCCCTCTAAGGAGGCCCCATAACTCCACCACTGCTAGTATCCATCCCGTCGGCTATAGGGGTAGTCGCATAGCTACCTATTCTCTGGCTCTCTAAAACTAGATCCTCATATAATTGTCTCAAATGCGTTGTCTCCTTCCTAGCCTGAAATAATGCCCTAACAGTGTCAGCTAAGAGAGTGCCAGATCCAACCTCCTGTATGTGATCGAGTGTAGCCTGTGTATCTTGATATGTCCTCACAACTCTATCCCTCTCAATAGTGAGTGCCTGTACTTGTGCCCCAAGCTGATCAAACTGTGCTCTAAGGTCATCCTATTGGCCATTTGGAGGAATTGATTATGTGTGGCATTGATGTCAACACTAGCTGTTTTGGTTGATCTACCGGTATCCTTTTGGTCTTGGTAGGTTGTTTGGTTTCTGGCTGGTAATATGATGATGATCTGGTATACTTCGGTATGCTTTAAATTATGGAAATGGCTTAGATCTTCTATTCATACTACTTAGATTCATGTTCAATCAGTTAGTTTTGATTTGGTGATTGGATGCTATCTTATATGCTGGTAAGCCTGGTTTGTTGATCCGGTGAGGGTTTCACTAACAAAATGGCGAGGGTAATATATCTTGCTTATTTGCCACCTACTATTTGAAGGGCTAGCCCCTGGCAAATAGTAGGGCTAGCCCCCTACTATTTGAAGGCCCCCCTACAATTATATGGGTGATTATATAACTATCTAGTAGACTCAAATTTAGCGGCTCACCCTACAATGACTTATTCTAGCGGATCGATTCCCTAAAATTCTATGGACTCGCCCTACCCCCATAGAACTGGGCAGGGCCCCTTTAGAATGCTACGGGGTTAGAATAACGATTAATTAACCTACTAGAGTAGGAACCCATAGAATTGGGCGGGGATCAGTCAATTAATTAGTGAATTAATTAGTAGATTAATACACCTACTAGCCCTTAAAATAGTAGGGGGCTAGAATGCTAGAATAAGCTAAAATAATAACTATTGCTTCCTAGGGGTTGGCTTTGTTGAAGATCTTTTGATATTATGCATAAGTGGTGTTGGTGCGGCTTCTAATAGAGATTTGGGATGCTGATGGTGATTGTGTTTGAGACTTTGTTGATTGGGAGCATTGCTTTAGCATGTGTGGACCTAAATTGGGTTCGGTTCTATCTAGGTTTTGGGCTAGCTTAATGTAACGTGTTGTTGGGACTTCTCGATGTGTTTTTGGGATGTCTTATGGGTTGGATATTATTTATTTGGTCTCAAGCCAACATTTTTTATAATTATGTAATTGCTTTATTGTCTGGTGGCCAACCTTATTGTTTATGGTTGAGGGTTTGTATATATATGATGTAAGATCTCATTGTAGATCATGTAAGGGATAATAAAGGAGGTATGCAAGTGAATAATATAATAATCATTCATGCAAAGGATCTGGTCGATCATAGGTAATCGAGTTGGGTTTATGAAAGAGGATTAAGTCCTCTGGTAGTGAGCTTAACTGGAACTGTGCTTAGGCATAGGAGATGCTATCATTGTAGTTCATTCTTCCTTCTGGATTGTAGTCTGGATTTTCATGTAGTCAGTGAGACTCCTTTTGTATTGAGCAGTGTGCTCTAGGCTATTGGCCTTCTTGCAAGTACACGCCCCTCAATTTGTAATCACATACTTACTGCAAATGTATTATCTGACTATGGGTAGGCTTCCCACGATGGTTTTTCCCTTTATTGGGTTTTCCACGTACAAATCTTGGTGTCATGTGGATGGTATCTATTCTCTAATTGTTGCTTGAGCTTAATTGGTATATCTTCTATTTTGGTAATTGGTTTAAGTATTATGGTATTAAAGTTTTAATTGCTTAAGGTTTCGGTAATCAAGTGACAACTGATTCACCCCCCCTCTCAATTGTCTTCCAGTTATTTGAACTGTCTAACAATTCGTATCAAAGCTCTGGTACTCTATGAAGAAGCTTAACCACTTGAGGAAGATCCTATGGCAACTAATAGTTCAAGTTCATCTGTTGGTGTCTTTCAGAGAGAAATTCATAGGCTTGATGGAACAAATTACAGAGTATGGAAGATTCAGATGGAGACTCATCTGATATGTCTTGGTAAGGAAATCTGGGAGATCACAAAGAATGGTGTAACCCATTTTAATCCAACATCTAGAAATCCTCCTCTGACAAACTTGGATAAGGAGATTGAGAATGATTGTAGAGTTAGAGAAGCTCTCTTGTGTGCACTTTCTAATCAACAAATAATGGAATTGATTGACAAATCATCAACAAAATCTATATGGGACAAGTTGGAGACTCTAAATGAAATTGACCCTATTGTTAAGATTGCTAAACTAGATGGTTACCGGGTGAGATATGAAAATTTGAAGATGGAAGAAGATGAAAGGATTATTGCATTCATGGAAAGGGTAAATGAAATTGTCATGGGAATTCAATGTTGTGGTGGATCTCTCAGTGAAGATGAAATAGTTTCTCAAGTTATAAGAGCTTTACCAACAACTTATAAGATGAAGGTTATTGCATTTAATGAATTGAGAACAATGGCTAATACTTCTATCAATATAGATACCTTGGTTGGGAAATTATCTACTTTTGAGCTTGAAGAATTTGGACCTTATGGAGCTGTGAAGTCTGAACTTCCTTTCAATGCATTTACATCATCAACTAGCAAGCAAGATTAGAAAGCTTTGTATGCAAAGGAATTGGATGATATGAAGAGGGAAGATGAAGAATTTGAGCAACTTGAAGCCCTATTTGATAGAAGAGTACCTAAAGGACCGATAGGAAGTAAGTATAAGTAAAATCACCTTTTAAATGTTTTGCATGTAATAAGATAGGTCATTTTTCATCTAGATGTTCTGAAAGGAATTCAATATTTGAAGAAAGAGATAGAAGATCTTTTAAGCCTAACATTTGATATCAGAACAAGCATAAGTATAGTAAAAACAAAGATAAATCATGTTACTTTGTAGATTAGGAAGGTGTGATTGATTTTGATGATGAACCGACACAAGACTCTTCTAGTGGTTTCGACAATGGAAAGGAATGGGTGTTCTTGGCTATCAAGGAAGATGATCTAACATTGGAAGAGAATGTACCTAAAGAAAAGGCCCTGGCTGCTAAAATTGAAGACAAGGATGAATGGGTAATTGACAGTTGATGTTCACATCATATGACTGGAGATATAAGGAAGTTTCTATCTTCGCAAGAATTTGATGGCGATCTGGTTATATTTGGAGATGACAAAGCATGCATGATAAAAGGAAGAGGAACTATATCATTAGATGGTAAGCACAATACTGATAATGTTTATTATGTTGAAGGTTTGAGGAATAATCTTTTGAGTGTAGGACAATTGGTGGATAAGGGATTTCAATTACAATTCAAGGATGGAAAATGCAAAATCATTAATAGATCTAGATTGGAAATTGAAACTGGTACTCAGACAAAAGGTATTATATTTTATTTTAATTCTGGTGAGAAGACATGTTTGATTGCACAAATTGATGAGAGTTGGTTTTGGCATAAAAGGCTATGTCATGTGAATTTTGATTGCATGGTAAAGATCACTTCAACTAAGGCAGTTAGAGATATACCTAAGATTGTGAAGCCCTATAATCTGGTATGTAAGGAATGCCAAATGGGAAATAGGTTAGAACCTCTTTTAAGAGTATACAAGACAAATCTAATGATGTTCTGGATCTTATTCATTTTGATTTGTGTGGCCCTGCTAAAATTAAAAGTTTTCAAGGTGATAGATATTTTATGCTAATCATTGATGATTATTCTAGAATGATGTGGGTTACTTTTCTAAGGGAGAAATCTGGGGCTTTTGAAAAGTTTAAAATCTTTAAAGATAAAGTTGAAACTGAGATAGGATTGAAGATTAAGTGCTTCAGGTCAGATCATGGTGGAGAATTCACATCCGGTGAGTTTAATAACTTTTGTGAGAAGCATGACATAAGGAGACAATTGTTTGCTCCCCAAACACCTCAACAGAATGGAGTTATGGAAAGAAAGAATAGAACTATCTTGGATGTTGCTAGAACCATGATGATGGAAGCTAATCTACCTCATATCTACTAGAGAGAATAAGCAAGTACAACAGTCTATACATTCAACAAAGTTCATATCAAAGGAGAAACTGATAAGACACCTTATGAATTATGGTTGGCAATACACATACAGTTAAGTATTTCATAATATTTGGTAGTAAATGTTATATCAGGAGAGATGATTTCATTGGAAAATTTGATCCTAGATGTGATGAAGCAATATTTCTTGGTTATTCTAATGAAAGCAAAGCATATAGATGTTATAACAAAAGATTACAGAGAAGTGTGGAGAGTGCTAATGTCAAGGTGGATGAGCAAAATAGAAGTCAAATAAGAATTTATGAGCAAGAACTGGCAGTGGAAATGATCATAACTGAACCGGTAACACCTTTACCGAAATAGAATGTTGAACTAGTTACTCCAGAAGTAGCAGAAAGTTCAATAGTAACAGCAACACATGAAAGAGGAACATAGAGTCAGAAGACTCATAGGTATGTAAGGTTGAATCATTCAGAAGATCATATCATTGGGGATAAAAACAATGGAGTGATGACAAGAAGAAGATTGGAAGCTAATGAGGTATGTTTAATTTTTCAAGTTGAACCAATATCAGTAATTGAAGCATGTAAAGATGAATATTGGATGAAAGCTATGGAAGAAGAATTAGATCAGATAGAAAATAATAACACATGGACTTTAGTTCCCCGGCCTAAAAATTACAATGTTATTGGAACTAAATGGGGTTTTAAAAATAAATTAAATGAAGATGGAAAAGTTGTGAGGAATAAAGCTAGATTGGTTTGTAAAGGATATTCTTAGAAGGAAGGAATTGATTATGGTGAAACTTTTGCACCTATAGCTAGGATTGACGCTGTAAGACTATTTCTTGCCTATGTTGCACATAAAAACTACAAGGTTTATCAGATGGATGTTAAGTGTGCTTTTCTGAATGGGGATCTTGATGAGGAAGTTTATATTGAGAAACCTAATGGTTTTTCACTTTTAGATGATAAAAACATGGTTTGCAAGTTAAAGAAAGCCTTATATGGATTGAAATAGGCACTTAGAGCCTGGTATGCAAGGTTGGACAAATATCTTTTAAAGCTTGGTTTCACTAAAGGTAATGCTGACAGTAATCTATATTAAAAATTCACTAATGATGATATACTGATTATTGACGTCTTTGTTGATGACATAATTTTTGGAGGTGAAGATAAGTTGTGCATAGAATTTTCTAACAATATGGAGAAAGAATTTGAAATGTCTATGATTGGGGAAATGAAATTTTTCTTAGGTTTGCAGATTACTCAGACTGATAATGGTATTTTCATGTATCAAATTAAGTATGCTAGGGAGATGTTGAAGAAATTTGGTATGTAAAATTCTAAACCGGTTAGTACTCCTATGGATACTAGTGAGAAACTGACAAGGAAAGATGAATCTGCACTGGTAAATCCTATAGGATACAAGTCTATGATTGGAGGTCTTCTATATTTGACTTAGACTAGACTAGATATAATGAATGTTGTTTGCATTGCATCAAGATATCGAAGTGAACCTAGATGAAATCATGAGAGTGCGGTGAAAAGGATTTTTAGATACTTACAAGGAACATCTGAATATGGTTTGTGGTACCCTAAAGATGATGACTTTACTTTATGTGCTTATATATATGTAGATTGGGCAGGTGATGTTGATGACCGAAAAATTACTTCCACTGGAGCTTTCTTTCTTGGAAAGAAATTTATTTCATGGATCAACAGGAAATAGTCATGTACTTCCCTATCTACTATTGAAGTTGAGTATGTTGCTGCTACTACTAACTGCACACAAGTTATATGGATGAAGCAAATGTTGAAGGACATAAAAGTGCATTTCAATGGACCGGTAGTTATTCACTGTGATAACTCTGTTGCTATTGATATATCAAAGAATCTGGTATTTCACTCTAAGAAAAAACACATATCTATCAAGTAAAACTTTTTGAAGGAGAAGGTGGAAGAAAATGAAGTTAGATTGGTTTATGTGAACACTAAAGAGAAGATTACAGACATCTTCACCAAACCTTGCCTAAAGGATCATTTGAGTACCTCAGAGATAGATTAGGGGTTTCTACCCCTCCGACAGAGAATTGATTGATGTTATTTGGCATCAGGCCATTATGCATTATCAGAGATATTATTCATTCCATATTGATGTGGTGATGCTACTACTCAGGGGGAGTAGTTAGTCTTGTGATTAGTGGTTTATGATTTTTATTTGATATTTATGTCAGATTTCTGGCATTGATGTCAAATGGGGAGAGATATTCATGTGAAAAACTTAAGGAAATATATACATTAGGGGGAGAAATTTGCAGAACTTAACTGAGATATCATCTACATAGTATGGATCAGAACTTCATTGCTATATTCTTGTGTGAAATATTTGTTTGGCATTTATTGGCACTTGGATGTTTTTCGCATCAAGTGTTGCCATCAATGCCAAAGGGGAAGATTGTTGGCCATTTGGAGGAATTTATTATGTGTTGCATTGATGTTTTGTCTTGATTAAGTAAAAGCGGGTATTTGAAAGGTACCCAAACCTTGTACAAGCTAGGAGAACATAACTGCTAGAAAAAAGTGCCTGATCACTTCAAAAAGACAAAATGATCCCACCGAAAGGGATCAACTAACATAACATATCATTAAAAAACCAAAACATATAGTGAAAGGAAAGCACAAAGATAGCAAAAAGATAGAACCTAGGACACCAACAAAGACCTAAATACTATTCATAATTTCCTCAGCTTGAACAACCATTTGTTTCATGTTGTTCGCTAAGGTCTTCAGTTCCTCTAGCTCACGACCTTTGATGTCGCCCTTGATCTTTGTGTTAGCTCTAGTCCTCCTTTCATGACCCTTCTTGTCTAGCTTCTCTTTATCACCATCCTTCTCAGCATTGTTCTCAAACTTGTTGATAAGGATGTTCATGTTGTCCACCGATGATTTGAGGATTTGGAAATTTTGGTCTGCAATCTTCTTGACGTTGAGTTCCAACCTGTCAATTCTACTGCCAAAGTCATTCATTTTATTTGCCATTTCCTTTCTATCTCCCATCTCATTGACCTTTTTTTCCATAGCTATGATTTTTCCAACCATACATTCAATAGCTTCCACATTATGCAAAATGACAACCAATTCTTTAACATGTTCAGCCAGGGGCTTATCACTAGCCGTAACTCTTGCGATAGCCTGCGTATCTATTTTCAAATTGTTGATATCCTTCACCATGGTAGCGATGGTCTCATAGAAGGATTTAATAGTATCATTGTCACCACTGCCACTTTTATCCCCTTTATCCTCCTTTTGCAGACTTGTGGTATTCATGACCTCAATATTTCCCATCACCGGATTACCCTCCTCTTCTTTATCCTGACCCTCAACCTTCTTGTTTTCTTCAATCTCCTCCTCAGAATCAACCAGAATGTGGTTGATGTCTGAATTGTTACCCTTTTTAGTATTCTTCCTCTGAGTTTGCCTTCTAGTAGCTTTCCCTTTCTTTTTTTTAACAATTTTTTTCTCAAAGGATTCGGTTTTAGAATCTGACATTTCTGATTCCACTATAATCCTTCTCTTCTTGGCCCTATTCTTCCCTTTTTTGCTAGTTTCTTCTGATTCTGCCTTGGTCTTCGATTCAAAGTTAAATCTGCTAGCTTCACTCTCTCTTGTCTCATCTCTTGCATTTGTGCCTTTAATAGGCTTTTCAATGCACTTCCCCTTAAGCATTTTATAAACCAGGGCCATAAGCCCTTGGTGGAGGGCATGGTCGCCTTTAGGGTCCTTCTGAATCTCCTTTATAGTATGATCCATTGAGCATGCTAGGTAATAGGGTAGGCTCACCTTTTCCCCATGATGGAAGTGGTTGAGAAAAACAAAGTGATGCCCGTAGGCTCTAGTTAACCTACCATCTAAGGTAATGTATGCAATAGAAGCGAATAAAACAAACCTCCATGGCCTGCAAATTCTCTTCGGAGAATGGTAGGAGTTGTCAATTTTAATCATCTTTCTCCTCTCTTTGTCCATGACAGGAAACTTATCTACTGCTTTATCTGATATGCCTCAGTCCCTGTAAAATTTCATTCCCTTAGTAGTCATCCTCATGGCCTCGACAATGACCTCTTCATCAACATTCATCATCTGGGATCTGATAAGGATTTTGCCATTTTTCCAGTTCTTGATGAGATAGCTAGTGATTGTGGGGTCTTTCCCACTTAGCCACTCCATGAAAACATTCAGACCCCCCTGTTGAAGGATATCCTAGACTTCTTTGTTCTTTCTCCAATCAGAGCAAGAAGTAGGTTCAAATCTTTTCTTGTTACCTCCCATTTTTCCAGCACCTTCCTTGTAATTCCTTCTCTCAGCTTGATAACCTCTCCTCTGGTTTTTGTGGGCACTCTGTAAGAACACCCAGAATCTGTGCCAAATAATAATGATAAGACAGCTATATAAATGATCATTATCTTCGATAAAACCCTGCAACAAAAAAGGCAGAAGGGGCATTAGAAATAATGATTAAAAGTGCCACGTTGCCTTGTCTGGCTCCGATCCTGATTAAGCAGGGATTTCATATCACTTGCAATCTCCATTTCACCATAATTAGTAATGATATCTCCTGATTGGCAAGCCAAGTTGGCTGTCCAATCAGCGTAGGAGTTGGCCTCCCTATACACGTGTAAAAACACACATTTCAAATTCTTTGCTGATTTTCCTAGTTGCTTTAATAGCATTACTAATTGACCAAGAAGGTGGTAATTTCATATTTAAACAATTGTTTATGTTTAAAGAGTCTCCTTCACACCAAAATTTAGTGTATTTAGCTTCCTTGGCAAGGATCATCCCATGATAAGCCACCATGGCTTTGGCAACATGATTAGTCTGATTTCCTATGGGAATACATTTTATGATTTTGCATATTCCCCATTCATTGATGTCAACACTAGTTGTTTTGGTTGCTTTACCGGTATTCTTTTGGTCCCGATAGGTTGTTTGGTTTCTGGTTGGTAAGATCATAATGATCTAGTATACTCCAGTATGCTTTGGCTTATGGAATTGGCTTAGATCTACTATTCATACTACTCAGATTCATGTTTAGTCAATTAGTTTTGATTTGGTGATCGAATGCTATCTTATATGTTGGTAAGCTTGGTTTGTTGATCTGGTGAGGGTTTCACTAACAGAGCTTTGTTGAAGATCTTTTGATATTATGCATAAGTGGTGTTGGTGCAGTTTCTAGTAGAGATTTAGGATGCTAATGGTGACCATGTTCAAGAATTGGCTGATTGGGATCATTTCTTTAGTGTGTGTGGACCTAAATTGGGTCCGGTTCTATCTAGGTTTTGGACTGGCTTAATGTAACGTGTTGTTGGGTCTTCTTGATATGTTTCTAGGATGTCTTATGGGTTGGATATTATTTGTTTAGTCTCAGGCCGACATGTTTTATAATTATGCAATTTCTTTATTGTCTGTTGGATGACCTTATTGTTTATGTTCGAGAGTTTTTATATATATGATGTAAGATCTCATTGTAGATCATGTAAGGGATAATAAAGGAGGTATGCAAGCGAATAATGTAATACCCATTCATGCAGAGGATTTGGTCAATCATAGGTGATAGAGTTGGGTTTATGAAAGAGGATTAAGTCCTCTAGTATTGAGCTTAACGGGAACTGTACTCAGGCATATGAGATGCTATCATTGCAATTCATTCTTCCTTCTAGATTTTAGTCTAGATTTTTATGTAGTCAGTGAGACTCCTTTTGTAATGAGCAGTGTGCTCTAGGCCGTTGGCCTTCTTGCAAGTGCAGGACCCTCAATTTGCAATCACATACTTACTGCAGCAGTATTATCTGACTGTGGGTAGGCTTCCCACCGTGGTTTTTCCCTTTACCGAGTTTTCCACGTATAAATCTTGGTGTCATGTGGATGGCATCTATTCTCTAATTGTTTCTTGTGCTTAATTGGTATATCTACTATTTTGGTAATTGGTTTAAGTATTTCGGTATTGATCTTATGGGTTCCAATATTAAAGTTTTAATTTCTTAAGGTTTCAGTAATCTGGTGACAACTGATTCACCCTCCCTCTTAGTTGTCTTCTGGTTATTTGAACTGTCTAACATGTCCATGTTCTCCTATTGTGGCACATCCTATTGAGGTATATCCTGCATGGCCTCATCCCCACCCCCTCTCTACCTGTTGGAGTCTGAACTCGAGTGGATCTCATAATCCACTGATGAATGAGTGGTACATGATCCTCTAAGTCCTCCTCACTCTCATCCTAGCCTCCCTATTCTACTATCACCCCAGAATCTAGATGGATATGCCCAAAATCAATCCCCCTCCCCTGACCTCTATCCAATCCACCACCTCTACCTAATCCAAGAGAAGGTAGTCCCCTTGTTGCATCCCTCCCAATCTGGCCTGTATCTCTCCCTGCCATAGGAAGTGTCCTCCCTACCTTGTCTACCCTGCCAACCTCTACAAAAGGTCCTTCTCAGGCTCTCACCCAGCCTCCTCTTTGCCCTCATCTACCTCCTTGACCATCTCCACCCTCATCCCCCTCATCTCCTCCGGCCTCTCAAGCAACTTTGAGCTCTCACCTCTGTCTCCATTGCCTAATAATAGGATCATCTGAATCTAACTCCTCATCTCCTGAGCTAGGAGTATGGTATGCAAGATCAATGATACGGGGAAACGGGTGTGCAAGAAGGTACTCTGCATAATTTTTTGTGATCCTGACATCTAAAATGTGTGGTCTCAAATCATAAACAACAATGGGAATAGCGAAAAACACTGCATATTCTATATAAAAAGATAATGAAGGACCCCAATCTTGTATGTCCTTGTATCATCGTGCATAGATAGCAACACCAGAAGGCATGTGTTGAATGATACCAAACTGTCTCAAAATGTGACCAAATAACTGCCTCTCAATGATAAAAGGAGTGTGGCTAATAATACGTCTACTCTGCAAAATCAATGGAAAAATACAAGTGTGCTCCAACCAAGGCTCATAATGAATATAAGGCATCCAAATGATTGTATCCATGGAATCTGGTACCCATATCCAATACTCAAGCTTATCCAGCTTAGGTTGAGTAATAATACCCTAGTACAAATAGACAAAAGGTTGACCATCACCACAAACTCTGTCATGCACTGGTCGAGTAACAAAAATGTGCTCCCAACACCAAACCTGAAGGAGTGTACATCCAGTAGACAGGTTTGCCCCGCCATCATACACAACCTGATGTAAATCATGATATAGATGTGCAAGAATACACACACCCCATGTATAATGAGTATAATGTTGCATCATGCTTTGTAGAATGCTTCCCCATCCAACAAAAAATCCTCATGATCTCCTATTAGGACATATGAATCCACCAATCAAGACAGCGAGTATCACTGGGAGACTCTCATAGTGCATGATCATGTCCTCCCATCAAATCTCTCCACCATCACTGTCTGATCTCCGAACACTTCTCTACATGCCTTAGTCCCACCAAGATCCTAGTAATCATACTGGATGAGCTCGCCAGTAACAGGGATGTGAAGGATCCTATATACATCCTCGAGTGTGTCACTAATCTCACCAGTGGGTAGGTGAAATGTGTTGTGCTCGCTATGCCATCTCTCAGCTAATGCAGTCAACAAACCCCTATTATGTGTAATATCTGGTATGTATAAGAGGTGACGTAATTCACAGGCATCAATATGTCTAATCTCATCCTGAGCCAACTCTGAGACTAAATGGCGCATAGCCGAGAATTTTTCTCAACATGGGAGAACATCTAGTTTCTCTTGTTTAATCGGACAAGTTGTCTATCAATCATCTATCCTATCAAATCATCATTTCAATCAAGCAAATCGGGCTATCAATCAAATGATCAACAAATCAAGCTCTTTACCAAAGACTAAATCGGTTTCTTTGACCTTCTCTCAATCATCAATCAAGCAAACAAACAACTATCGATCAAAACATCTATCAAGCAATCAACAATCAAATCTATCAAATCAATCAAATCATTGATCAATCATCATCAATTATCTATCAATCAGTCAAAATCACACATTACTTGTCTAATCAAATTTATCTCACTGAACTTCAACATTTTCAAAATAAAAAAAGTTCACCCACACAAATGTGCTAACCTATAGTGTACAAGCACTAAATCAATCATTTGTGCTAACCTACAAAACACATGCGTGAACACATTGCTCAAAAGCACTAACAATCAACTCAAATGCATGACCTCACAAAGCAAAAGTGCTAACCCGATAAATACGCTAACAAATTGAACAAAATAGATAAAAGTGGTAAACTAGTAAATGCATTAACCAAATCAATGAATGCGCTAAACTACCAAACAAATGCGAGAAAACAATCACGCGAAAATCAGAAAATTTTAAAAACTGCCCTAAATCATTCGAAAAATTCTGAAACTTGTACAAAAAATTCAAAACAAAGCTTGGGATAGGTCACTCATCGGTGGGCCATACACAATAGGTCTCTGGTATCGACGGATGCTCTCAAGTCGATGGCTTTCGTATTGGATCACCATCTTGCCAACTCAGAACTCCAAAATCTTTTTTTCTTCAAAAAGTTGACAAAATGCAAATGAGGATAAAATTGACCAAGCTTAATTTTATTATTACCTATTTTTATTTTTGAAGGGGTAATTAATGTTTGAAGTGGGGAAATTTTATTTATTTTTCGAAAATGAATTTAATTGAGGGGCCTATTTTTGCATCTTTTCAATCAATTATCATGAGATTAATCGCTCAATCAAATTTTCCAACAATTTCACGATCAACTCCTGAGGGGGCACACAATCAGAGGCAATATCAAGACTTGATTTAATCTTTGAAACAATGTTGTCTCAACATCATTTCAAAGAGGGGCAAAATTAAATAAATATTTTATATTTATTTAATAATTATTCTTCTTTTAAATAGTTAATTTGAAAAGATTAATTTATTTAATTTATTTCATATTCTTCTATTAATTAATTTGATTGAAACATTTTATTAATTAATTCATTATATCCCTCTCTTCTAACCCAATTAATTAAATATCTAATATTTAATTAACTTCTATCCACTATTCTATAGTCTCATCAATTAAATAATTTTTTAATTATTTAATCTTCCTTTTCCAACTCACCCTCATCTCCACATCATCTTCTTCTTCACCAACTCATCAATCATGTGGCGAAAGATATTAATATTTTTAAATATTAATATATCATTATCTTCAAACTTTCAAATTATTCTTCAAATAATGTGTATGTACACACATTTCTCAACCTCCCTATATTCTCTCCAACCTTCCTACATCTTTGGAGAGAGTTGAGTCCACTTGTCCTCTTATCCCTAAATCTTCTCCAACTATCCTATATTCTCTCAAGTCTTCTCCTCAATCAAGGCGAGCCTTCTGACACTTGGCTTCTCCTTCCACCTTTTCTTCCATCTTGTAGGTGTAGGAGGAACATCTTCCACCTTTAACTCTCACATCTCAACCTCTTGCTCATATCCATCTAAATTGCAAGATTTAATCATGACCGTTGATCCTTGCCACCTAAGCTTATGCACTCAAAAATCTATAAATAGAGGTCTCCTAAGCCATTTTTTGATAGCTAATCTCATAGTCAATCAGGAGTCTTTATCTTTGCATCTGTGAGTTCATTTGTTTAGCATTTTTAGAGTTTTTGAGTAATTTAGCATAAATTATCATCATAGCATTAGTTTATGCATATCATATTATCTACCAGTCCATTCCACACTTATCATCTTAGAAGCTACTAGTGCTTGTCTGAGAGCAAAATCATCTACAACCAAGAACAATTGGGTTAGGACACAATGAGACATAAATCATGAAGGTAATTTGTCTAAGGTGAAACTTAAGTTGATACACCACCCAAGGTACGAATCAACCAGTGTTAACTCAAGCTACCATGACTTCAACTAAAAGTTCACATTTTGGCATGACATCCACAAGTGTGAATGTTACATCACAAACACATGTCAATATTTCCTTAAAAATGACAGCAAACATCTCAAACACTTTAGCTCTGAGTCTGACTAATGCTTCTCAAATTTTGGCTCCAACAAGTACCTCACAACTTGTACTATCAGTCTTTGTGGGATCAACGTATAGAAAGGCCACTAGTACATAGATCCATAAACATTCAACATTTCAACAACCTCCAATATACACAAATACTAATCCCTAGGTCGGAAACATGTACACATCAAACGTGCCATTGACTCAAATGGACCTTCTTGCTCAACAAGTTCAGAATTTAAAGAGATAGATGATGAATCTTCTATTAGGATAACTGATGAACAACTGAGAAGGGGGGGGGGGAAATGAGTTGTTAACAGATTATAACTTTCAATCCACAATATAACCTTAAACAAATCAAGTACCAGTAAAGCACATACAGATGCCAATAGGAATAGATACCGATAAACAATATAACTTAACAATTAACCAGATAATCAATGCAAAGAAACCATACCACATAACACCATGATTTGTACATGGAAAACTTGGAAAGGGAAAAACCATGGTGGGAAGCTTACCCATAGTCAGATGATACTTCTATAGAAAGTATGTGTTACAATGAAGGGCATACACTTGCAGGAAGGCATAATGCCTAGAGCGTATTGCTCATTACAAAAGAGTCTCACTGACTACAGAGAGGCTACAACCATCTCAAGATAAATGGAGAACAACTCAATAGAGTGAATTGCTAGAAATAACATCTACCATGCCTGATTACAGTCTTGGTTAAGCTCACTGTCGGAGGACTAAATCCTCTTTTGAATCCAATTCGATCACCAATGATCGACCAACTCCTTTTCCAGAATGATATTACAATTTTCACACATTACATTCCTTGACCACGACTTTTCCAATTACCATGATATGCTAGAAAGAGTTTCTACCTCTTATTTATACAAACCCAAAGGCCTAAACCAATTAGGTCGGCCACCTAAGGATATTACAATAAGATCATTATATGATTCCATAGTATAATGATATGCCATGTCGGCTTAAGACCAAAACAATAATAACAACTCCATAAATCATCTCGAGGCATCCCGGTAAAATGTAGAGTACACGTTAGAATGATACCGGTCCATAACCTAGATAGGTACCAGACCTATTCTGGGTCCACCAAGCCAAAGAAATATCTTCAAATAGTTGAAGCATGATCAAAGAAAATCTTCAGCATCCTGAAATCCATGAAGAAGCTGCACCAACACCAACTATGCATCCTGTCACGATTCCTCAATGAAAGCTCTGTTGGTAAAGCCTTAAACCAGTACCGGTAAGGGTTTACTAGAGTGTATGATAGCATCTGATTACCAAGCCAATACCAACTGACCAAAACATTCTCATGGAGCATATAACACATGAAATCAAACATACTTTACTGATCCAAACATGTCAGAAGTGTCCAACGGATAGTCTCTTCTGCTGGTAACACTAGATCTTCTATCGTTAACCAAAACTTGTCTACCAGTAACCAACCATAATAGCTAGTGTTGACATCAATGACCAAACATCAATGCAACACATAATCAATTCATCCATAATTCCAACATCTTCAAACAAGAAACAAGAAGAAGAATTACATTATGGAAGATTTTCATCCATATCCATTTGATCGAACATTGTATATGCCACCCATTTTTACGAGATTTTTATGCATAATTATGCTATAATAAATGAGTAAACCACTAATACTCAATCCTAATTAGCTAATCCATAAATAATAATAAAATGTATGTTAAAATCAATTGAACATATAAAACTCAATCAAATCTCCCTCAATTGATTTTTTTCATGGCTTCCATTGCTCTTCTTCAATATTGTGTTGTGTGGCTCTCAGTGTAGTGCTGAGATTCCTACATAGGAAAAATAATTTTGAAGATTGTGATTACCAAATGAGAGAATTGATGTGTGATTTATAGATTCTAGATGAAGAAAATGTATGGTCAAGATTGATTTGAGAACATAATTGATCAACGGTTGACATTGCTTGAGATATAATTGATTGAGAGTTAAAATCATTTGATTGATGAGTTAACTAGATTAATCGATCAGATGACTGAATAGATTGATCAGATGACTGATTTTATATAATATATAAGTGAATTGATTGATCTGTTCTAAAAAGTTGATTTGGAGTGAGAAAAGGTGATTGAGGAGTTAAATGAGTTTATTGAGCAGATGACTAAATTGATTGGAAAGTTGACTGAATTGATTGCCCGATCAGACTATAAGTCACTGTTTGTTATAATTCCAACATGTGTTGTCGGAAATTGATTTGCATTTGAGTATAATTTTGGCCTATAAATAGAAAATCGAAGCCTCATTTGCTTCATTTGCTTTCTTTGAGTCTAGAGTATCTAGAGCAAATTTTGAGATTTCTGTGAGCAATTTGTGCAGAATGGTGGGTGTTAGAGAGCGATAACATCTATCCAAGTGAGTTTGATCTTATTAGTGTCTAGCCGACACAAGAGGCATGGTAAGTTTCTCTGAAATTTTGATCAATTTATGCCTGTTTTTGAAGTTTTTCCAAAATTTGTTAGAGCTCATAATTTTAAGCATTTCACATGTGTATGTTGATTATTTCACATTCATTCTAAATATTTTGCAATTGTCATTTTCTTGTCACACATGTTATGTATTATCGCATAAGTTATTTTTGCTTAGCATAAGAGTGAACTTTTTTGCATACATCCAAAGTGTGTCACATGAGCATTAACCTTTGCGCATTTGTTTTAAGTCTCTCATGAGTTCTATATTTTTCACATTAGACTCATCTTTTTCGCATCCGATACAATAGTGAGAATTTGAATTTTTTTGTTCCAATTTTAATGTTGAAATCCATCATTTTAGTTAACACTCTAATTTGGTTGTTGTGCAGGCAATGCTTGGTGTTCTTGGGACTCAACAAAATAGGTCAAGTGATCTAGCCTTATAGACACAACTGCTACATGAGGACATTGATATGATTCACCATGTGGGATTATACCATGTTTTGCATATCCCTAATGTTATGACCAATAGGGGTCTTATTACAACATTAGTTGAGAGATGACATTCTGAGACTGTGTAGTTTTAATTTGCCAATTGCGGAGGCTTTTATTACTTAAGAGAATGTATGGAGGATTCTCCACATTCCCATTCATGGAGAGAGGGTTGTATATGATCAACAGGTAGAGGTTGTAGCACTTTGTGAGCTTTTTTAGTGCAACAAGTAGGATTTGCAGATGGATAATGGTTATGAGATTGAATGGAAGTGACTTAGTGAAGATTATGATGATATGACCATTGTACTATGCAACATTATAGCAAGTCCTCTGGTTCTAGACAGATGATGCCACATATTCTCAATAGGATGGGGGTGAATTTTAGTAGGGACGATTATTGACAGGTGATTTTATGCATGGGGTCCCTGTGTACTAGCCATGCTATATTATAAGATGCACTTAGTCATTTATTCGACATAAAGATCCATTAGTTATGGTGTCACACTCCTCCAGGTTTGGGCTTGGGAGAATATTGCCATTTTCTATCTAGTTGTTCACGTTCAATTACGAGCCAAGGAGCCTTATGCTTTTAGATAAATAGGTGTGATCAGGCATAGGGGTATAGGTAATACCCTATATTGGAAGCATGCTATTGATATGATACAACATTTCTCATGGAGGCCTTACTTGGATTACCTCGATAAGGTTGACAATGCACAACACCTTCCATTTTGTAGACTACAGAGATACCTTATAGGCAGAATGGTTTAGACACAACAGATCATTGATGTTCATCTTCCAGGCCAAGTTCTGAGACAGTTTGGTGAGGTCCAGGGTGTGCTAGATGCGATTGAATATTTTGCACATACTGCTTGAGAGATTTCAGACTGGGGGGCATGCATCTATGATGCTCATGTAGAATTTGTAGAGTTTGATTCCTTAAGGCCAGTGAAATGGGGTTGGGGTGTGGGAATTTAGATCTAGGTACAACCCTGTAATATGATGTGTGGTGGTTGTGACATCGACCCATTCCTTTGAATGATCTTGCAATGCCCATTACACCACAGATGGGCAGGTGACCTAGATAGTAGAGGGGAGGGGATATGATGGAGATGGAGGAGGGGTTGATGGAAGAGGTGCAATGGTGGTCATTGATGCAATAGGAGACAAAGATGAGAAGGGAGGAGAGGATGCAGGTGACAAGGAGGGTGGTGATAGCGAGATAGACATCGACGAAGCCACTGAGTCAATTAGTGGGGATGGTGATTCCTCATTGGGATCATCTAGCGCTAAGGGCACATATGACAACATTGATGAAATAAACATGCCTGAGCTTACATGATGCTTCGACTGATGTTGTTATTGTTATTCGACTATGTGTTTGCTTATATGATGCACGACTCTATTATGAATATGATTATGATGATGATGCAGTTTACTCTATGATATAATCTATATATTTTTCTTGATGCATTTTGTAATGATGTGATGCTATGTTGCTTATGCCCTTTCTAAATATTGTGTATGATGTGATCATGATGATGTAATTATTTTAATATATGGATGAGACCTAATGAATGAATATGCTTATAAAGTGAACTAATGAGAAATGATGGTATGTAATGTAATTATGTGAATATGACTTAATGGTAATGAATGAAATCTAATGATAATAAAGACAACCTAATGATAATGGATGCAACCTTAAACATTTTCAATGTGTCAAAATATCTTTTTAGTACTTGCCCTAATTCCTTCAGAAGAATTATTAGTAGATTAGAGATGGATTAGGTTCATGAGATGATTTGAGATAGAATTAGAGAGAATAGAAGATGAATGAAAGATTGGAAATGATAGAACCACAAAATTTTATGCCTTTATTCTTAGTGAAACATATTCATCATTGAGCCTTATTATGTTTCAATGGAGATTTGTACACTGGGGTATAAGGAACCAAGGTGTAATTGATATCTAATTGCAGAAATAAGCACTTAGCAGACAAGGAGTGAACCCTCCATTTTGGGTGTAGCAATAAGGGTCGAGGTATGTGTGATAGTCACAAGCATAGTTATCTTTTGATTTCATTTTTTGCATAGGATACTTGCCAAATGAAGTTACCAACATAGACACCCAAAGTACCATTGCCCCAAAACTTCACTAGTTCATGCCACAAACAACAAACAAAGAAAAAGATCATGGGCCATCCTAGCTCCTCTAGTCACTTGTAGACATCCTTGAGTCACATAGGAACATGACTTGTCACCAATGAAAGATAAAGACTAACTAGGACCAAAAAAATCCAACAACCATATTGATTTGTGCCTTCGTTTTGCTTGATATGATGGTTGATAATGCTGGTTTTAGAGATTGAATACCCCATTTAAGACCGATCTGTTTGATTTCGAGTGTACCCTTTCCTATTAAAGACAAGGTGATTGATTGATCGATAGGGTTGGTTAATTCGATTGATAAGATAATTGATCAGTTGATTGTTGATAGTTTAATCTTTTAACTTCATGTGAAGTGTTTATTGGGTATCTGCACAAATGTTTGATCTTTGCTAGACGTTTTATTGTAGGATTTTTGTTGTAGGTTTTTTGATTTTTTAGTGCTTTTTTTAAGGATCATTTTAATGTTTTTGTTTGATTTTTTCAGGATCATTTTTCAAAGTTTTTTTATTTATTTAGGACATTTTTTTGATGTTTTTGTTTGATTTTTCAGGGTATTTTTTGATGTTTTTGTTTGAGTTTTTCAAGATCATTTTTAAATGTTTTTTTTTTAGGACATTTTTCCGATGTTTTTTGTTTTTCAAGACATTTGTCCAATGATTTTTATTTTTTCAAGATATTTTTTGATGTTTTTGTTTGATTTTTTTAGGATCATTTTTCAATGTTTTTTATTTTTTTAGGATCATTTTTCAATTTTTTTAATTTTTTTCGGGATCATTTTTTAATGTTTTTGTTTGATTTTTGTAGGACATTTTTCTAATTTTTAGGGATTTTTAGGACTTTTCCAATTTTTAGGGATTTTTCAGTACATTTTTCTGATTTTTAGGGTTTTTTAGGACCTTTACCGATTTTTAGGGTTTTTTCAAGACATTTTTTATGATTTTTAGGGTTTTTTTCAGAAGATTTTTTTGGTTTTTTTGAGGACATTATTTGATTTGTTTGGATTTTTTCAGAACTTGCCCCTAGTTTGCAAACCCATAACATGTAGTCAATGAGTCATGCATACTTTTTATGCAGGCTGGGGACTTGACACAATGGTGATTGACACAACATGAATGATTTTTTATTATGGAAAGAAAAATGATAAATGAAACACCTATCCAAAAAAAGACATTTGTGTGACTTTATCTCGTTGTCAAACATTGATAAACTTGAGGTTGCAAAAAATTTCAAAGATAAAGATCTTGTCCATTCCCAACAACCTTTGGACGTCTCAACTTAGCACACTAGGTGATTATGATTTGCAAATGGAGAAATGAAAAACTCCTCCATTGACTCTTAAGACTTCGGTATGTGATTGCCTATGTGTGTGCATTTGAATTTATTCCAATTCCTATAACCATTGGTGACCCTTAGAATCCTACGTGACTAGCTACATGAGTTATCCTAACTCCAAAAGCATCCTGGATAGAGCCTCGTTGCTAGCAAATGTCTATAGCCCTTACAAGGTTATCATTATATTCTCTCAAATATTTCTTCATTACCAGTGAGCATTCATAGCCTCGATGGAGTTAGTCAATCACATATTCCCATAGCCAAGCTTTTTATATTCAATTCAACTCTTTACTTGTTATATCTTTTCTTGTTCATTCCTTTTACCTTGATATTTTAACATATTGTTAGATGTCTTTTGTTTTTCTTTTTTTGGCTTGTAAGTAATGAAATTTATATGGGTGTGACAATTATAGTGGTGCTAAAGTAGGATTTTAGATTTTTCACTAGTCATGCCATCAACCAAGTATCTACAATGACTTAGAGAAAATGATTTGATTATGTGAAAGATATATCAATTGATATATTTTGGTAACAAGACACAATAGGGAATCTTCTACACAACCAAAGGCAAATCATGACCACAAGATGATACTAGAGATAAGCAACCTTGAGTTGTGAAAATTTGACAAATGAATATCTAAGAAATGAGGTGAACCTTAATTCGATGAAGCCTAGATAGGTGATTCACTTCACACAATCGCTTTGATTTATTTATGCAATTATATGCGAACACGGTGCAATATACCATTGACTGTATGAAATGCAATGGAAACATAAATGTGAAGCAACATGAAAGAAACTACATGCAATGCAATACTAAGAAAATAAAATTAAACTTGGTATCTTTAGACATATTACTTTTTGAGATGCATTTTGTTAATGGGTTTAGAGAGTGAATCTCCTTTCATTATTGCCAAATGATATACCCCATTGGCAATGACCTTGGTTATCACATATGAGCCTAGCCAGTTAGGTTCAAACTTACATGATCTTTCTCTCTCTACTAGATTTCTTTGATTCTCTTTCAAGAAAGGTCTCCAACTACAAATAACCTTACCCTTACTCTTACTCTTATATTGTATCCCCTTCTTAGTTTATTTTGATATCCTTGCAAGTGGTTGAGTGCACTTTGTCATTTTTCATCCAACAATTTTAACTCTTGTAGCTTGGCTACTATGTAATCCTCATTTGATATGATACTTTGCAAAGATATTCTCAAGGATGGAAATTCTACCTCAATAGGCAAAGTAGCTTTTGATCCATAGACCAAAGAGTAGGGAGTAGCTCATGTAGCTATGTGAACACCTGTCCTATAAGCCCCAAGTGCAGGATTCAACTGAAGGTGCCAATCCCGTCTGAATATATTGACAACTTTCTTGAGAATTTTGAGAATTGTCTTGTTTGTTGCATTTGCTTGATCATTAGTTTGGAGATACTAGGGAGTTGTGAATCGATGTTGAATACGTAATTTTTCACATAATTCTTGCACTTCATGGTTCTTAAAAGGATGTCCATTATCTGTCACTATGCACATTGGGACTCCATGCCTGCAAATATGTAGTTAAGTATAAACTTTGATATTTGCTTGTCGGTGGTGTAAGTGAGAGGGATTGCCTCAACCCACTTGATGAAATACTCTGTTCCTATCAAAATGAACTTATGCCCATTGGAAGAAGTAGGGTTGATTTTACCTACTAGTTCAATTCCCCATTGTGAGAATGGCCATGGTGACATGATTGGTTGAAGATATTGGGTAGGTGCATGAATAAGATCTCCATGTAATTGGCATTGCCTAAATTTTGGCACATAATTATACGTCTTTCTCCATGGTAGGTCAGTGATATTTGGTCTATAGTAATTTCTTTGCCAATGTGGGACCACTGGAATGGGTGCCATAGATTCCATCATGAAGCTCTTTTAAGTCTAATTGTGCTTCTTTAAAATTTAGACATCGAATAATTTTTCCATCTAGGATCTTTCTCTAAAAAGTGTCTACGATGAGTACATGTCTTGATACCTGATGTATGAGAGTTTTGTGTTGATTTTGAGAGTCATCAAGAGACATATATTGATCATGAAGGTATTCATATATGTCATTATACCAAGGTGACTTAGCCCACCCACTATCATGTTTACATATTCAGAAGGAGGGATCTCATATACCGATACCATCAATTGTTCAACCATGAAATCAAATTCCATTACATTGCTTGGCATGTTTAGGAGAGATCCTACAATGGTCATTGCATTTTCTGGTTTATTTTGTAGTCTAGGAATTTGTTCAAAGATAATATGAGTGAGTTGCGATTTGATGTCATCCACCATTTGTTTGTAAGGCATCAACTTGTCATCTTTAGTGGTATAGTCATCATTAATTTGATTGACTATGAGGTGTGAGTCTCCATAAACATGTAAATCCATTATTTTTTCATTGTATAGAAGTGTGAAGTCATGTGATAAGGGCTTCATATTCAACTATGTTATTGGTGCATGGGAAACTTATTATATATGATTTCAGAATTGAATCATCTTGAGGGGTGACAAAGAGAATTTAAACATTTACTCCATGATTGGTATAGGATCCATCAAAATATAACTTTCATTTCATGAAAGTTGTCAATGTGAATAATGCCTTATTAGGAAAGTCACTAAGGGATGACTATCTTGTACAGGTGCTTCTGCCAACTGATCTACTATTATTTGGCCCTTGATAGATTTTCTTTGAATATATTCAATGTCAAAATTACTTAAGATCATGACCCATTTGGTGATTCTACTTATCAATGCAACTTTGCTTATAAGATATTTTAGAGGATCAAAGTGTACAATAAGTTGAACCTTATGGCTAAGCATGCAGTGTCTAAATTTTTGAGATGCAAAGATCACTACCAAGCATTCTCTCTCTATGGGAGTATAATTTAATTCATATCCCATGAGTGTTCTACTGATGTATTAGATAGCCCTTTCCTTTCCCTAATCATCATATTATGTTAAGAGTGCCCCTAAAGATGAGTTAGTTGTTGATATGTACAATAGAAAAAGGTTTGCCTGATGTAGGAGGTACTAAGACTGGCATTGACAAAACATAATCATTCAATTCTTGAAATGCTTCCTGACATTTCACTGTCTATTTAAAGGTTACACCTTTCTTGAGAAGGTGTTGAAACGATTGGCACTTATCTGCCAATTGGGCTATAAAGCACTTGATGGATTGTAATTTCCCTTGTAAGCTCCTCAACTATTTGAGTGTGGATGGTGATATAATTTATAGAATGACTCACTTTTGCAGGATCCACCTCAATAGCTCTATTACAAATAATGAATCCTAAGAGTTTTCTAGCTGTCACACCAAAGACACACTTCTTTGGGTTCATCCAGACATTACATTATTCTAACCTATCAAAGATTTTGGCAATAACATCAAGGTGGTCTTCTCTAGTTTTGGATTTTGCTAACAGATCATCAACATAGTCTTCCATGATATCATGTATCATATCATGGAACAAAGTTGTCATAGCCCTTTGGTAAGTGGCACTAGTATTCTTTAGGTAGAACAACATCATATTCCAATAGTATGTCCCCCATGGATAGGTGAATTTTGTTTAATGTTAGTCTTCTAGTGAAATTATGATTTAGTTATATCTAGAGAAACCATCCATGAGTGATAGCATTTGATGTCTAGTTGTTAAGTCCACAAACATGTCAATGTTTGGGAGTAGTAAATCATCATTTGGACAAGCCTTATTCAAGTCTATGAAGTCAATGCAGCAACTGATGCCCCTTGTAGGTTTAGTCACTGGTACCAAATTTGATATACATTCTGCATAGTCACTTGACTTGATGAAGCCCACATCTAGGAGTTTATGAAATTCCAATTTAACTAACAAGGAAATTTGTGGGTGCATCTTCTAAATATTTTGTTTATAGGGTTTGGTTCCTGGCAGTAGTGGTAAATGATCTAGCACAAGTTCTAGATCTAGTCCTAGCATGTCAGCATATGACAAAGAAAAGTTTATTGGTCTATGTTTAAATAACTAGATGAATTTCTCCTTTTCCTCAGGTCTCAAGGATTAGACTAAGTGTATCTTATGTATAGTTTTGACATCCCTAGTGTTGACTTCTTTTGTTTTGTATACTATCAAGGCCAATCTTTCTTGATCAATTGGGAGATCATCTAGTCTATTCTTTCTTGTATTTTCTTCTTCTTCTGAATCTCCTAAATTAGAAGACGGGCTTGCTTCTCCCACATATGATGTTCTATCTAATTCTACTGCAAAGATAGCTTTATGATCTATATAAGGTAATCCTTCTCATTCACCAAGGAATTCTACTATGGCTTCATCATTTTTTAACCAATCTAGGGGTGGTTTCTCTTGTTGCCCCCAGTCTATCAAATGTGGATACATGAGACAAAGGTCTCTACCTTCATCAGAATGAGGTGCTACTAATATCATGCATGCTTTGGTATCAAAATGATGCCCCCAGGAATCAAGATCTATTGCCTTATCTTCATAAAAAATGCCATCATCAATAGGTGGTTGATGATCCTAAGACATATCTACTACATAGGTGTTGCTGCTATAGAGAGACATCCATTCATATTCATGGGAATCAATTTATATTTCAATATATGTGTATATTTTTTATCCCTCTTCATAAGGTTCATCAATATCTTCAATGGAAGGGAGTGGAATTTTCTAAGCATTGATGATCAGTGGTATGTTTGCATGATTGGTAGACCCTTCGTCTAGTATTGAGACATCACTCATCTCTTGGATAAGTTATTCTGGTCTTCTAATCTTTGAGTCATTAGCTGGTACTAGACCATTTTCCATTTCCTCATTTATGTGAGATGAAGTTGTGAACCCTATACTTAAATCTTCAGTAGGTTTTATACCAATTTATGTTACCACATTTGCCTGTGATGATGGTGCATACACCATAATTGATAAATCACTGTGATTTGGGGATTCTATGTTAATGGTTATATCAGTTGAATGGAGTATTCCTAGAGTAGGCATATTCACTATAACTTGGGTGATTTGCCTAGATATTGATCTTTATGTCACATTTCCACATCCTAAGCCTTGATTTCTTGGATTCTTTTAAGGTAAAATCATTCCTATGATCCCTTGACCTTGTGCCCCTAGGCCTATTGTACTATCAAAACCATGCCTTTGCAACATTTTGAAACCATTTCCATACTAATCCAAGGGGATTTTGATTGCAGGGTTGTCTTCCTCTTCTCTGTATAACCATTTTTTTACATCATTCTCCAAGGCTTCCACATTTAATTCCCCCCATCTAATAAAATATCATAAGGAAGAATATCTGACTACTTCTTTCCCTTTGTTCTAGTTTTGTCGATTGGGTAACTGTCTCCCAAAAGATCTCAGGGAGAGAGATAATTGTGCACCAGAAAGTATTCTTGAATAGGAATATTCACCACTTCCTTCTTCTTTTATTTGAGATGGTGGTGTCGTAGGGGTATAAGATGATGATTCCTATGTATCTGCAATTTGCAAGGATTCCAAGTATGAGGTGAGAAGAGCTTCTTGATTGATAGAGACTTGGTAACCTATGCTCACCCTTAGATTGTTGTAGTATTGGAATGGGTTTGGATCACCTTGTATTATGATCTTGATGTCATTATATATAAATTTAACACATTGATGAAAAGTTGATGACATTACCTACATGGCATTTATCCATGGGTGAACTAGTAGCATGTTGTATCCTAGTTCTCTATCCAACACTTGGAATGTGACATCAATAGTGATAGGTCCCACTTGCATAGGTAGAGTAACCACACCTTTTGAATGGAATTCTTCATAATTGCATGCTTTAATATTTATCCTTTTGGTAGGATCGATATGAAGGTGTGAATGGCCCAATGCTTTGATCAGATTGAGAGTGTAAATATTAAGACTGGCTTCACCATCTATCAACACTCTTCTGACTTTTCTCTTATGGACAAATAATTCTAGATGGAGTGGATCGTTATGCAAAGGTTTGTCTGTCAGGACATCTTTCTCTATGAATGCCACATGGTGAGCCATAATGAGATTTCCAATTATGGCTTGGAAGGCATTCTTATTTATGTCTCTGGTGATGATGGACTCATGAAGCGATTTATCCAAGATTGCTCTATGATTTGGAGAAATGCGAAGCAACTTAAAGAGTGATATTTGTGTTGGAGTTTTCTTCAATTGTTCAACAACATTGTAGTTCCCTGTTGGCTAAGGGGGATTAGAAGGGACTCCTTGCAATTTAACCTTTGACTGGTGGGTAATGACTGCACAATCCTGATTCCTTGGATTGATAGTAATTGTGGCCACCATTTGATCACCTACATTGATAGTGTTGATTACATAATCATAGGCTACCTTGGTGTAATTTGTAGTGTTATCTTGTGAGTCTGAGCTTGAAGCCTTCCCTTAGTCATGTTGGACAAATGGTTCTTTGAAAATAATATGATATGTATTGAAAGAGATTTTATTATTATCCATAGTGATATCCTCTTGATCTATGAGATCCTGAATCAAGTTTTTGAGCTTATAGAAACTTGATGTTTTGGGGCCCTTAATGTGATGATATTCACAAAAATCCTTATTTTTCCACCAAGTCAGTTCGAAAGGACCTGGTTCATATGGCCTAACCTCAAGTAGAGTTATGACATTTGTTTGTATCAGTTTCTAGAGAGATGACTCAATTGGCTCTCCAAGTGGCGTACAATTTCTTATTGGTGTATTAGTCCTTGGAGGTCTAGAATTACTAGGCTACACTGCATTTGCATTTGATAATGCTACATTTTTGTCTTGGGACTGATTTTTGTTTGGCACCAAAGAATTGACTGATCCTTGTAGTGTGACAACATGTTGAGCTTTGTTCACAACGCGGGCATCTACAACACTATCACTTGTCACATTTTTATTTTTCAACCAAAATTTTGACTTCTCATTGTTTGTATTATTGGTCAAGCTACTTGCTTTATTAGTCTTCAAGATACCTTGTTCAACAAGACCTTTCTCATAATTTAAGCCTTTCTTTGTAATTTGTTTCAAGGTAGTGAGACACTACATTTGTAGCGGATAATTGATTTGGGGAATAAGATTTTATATGAAAATATCCACTTGTTCTTCCTCCAGAATGTGACTAGGAAATTTGTGGTAAAGAGATCTCCATCACTGCAAGAATGAAGAAAATATTTCACCTTCCCTTCATTTGGAAGCACATAAATCCATCAGAGTCATTGGATTGTCTATGTTGTGAGAGAAGTTTGTTATGAACAACTCAACTAATTCTCCCCATGAATTAATCTTTGGTGGTAAGTGTGAGAACTATTCTAAGGTTGATCCACCAAGACTCTTAGGGAATAGACACATAAAATGGGTGTCTTCATTATCTAGCTCAATGCAAGCGATGAATAATTCCGTGATGTGATATATGGGGTCATCTTTTCCTCTATAGTTATCACATTTAGAAGTTTCAAAATGTGGGGGAAAAGGTAGCATGTATAAATTCCAATCAAAGGGATAGGGATAAAGATCCTCCATGGTATCACTTTTCTTCTCATTTCCAGATTGCATGTTTATCATTTTCTTCTATAGGTTTTGTACTTGTTGATTGAAGGTCTCCGTCTGAGTGAAAGGAAATATTTCTATATATGTGTTTCCCACAAAATGATTAGTGTTTGTGTATACTAGAGATTGTTGGAACATTGAGTGATTATAAAGCTATGTACTATGAGCTCCACTTGGTGTTGTAAAGTAGGCAAACTATGTGCTAAAATTGGGTTGGGTTGCTCTATGTAGATTGGTGGAACCTTGATTCAATATTTTACTACTATAAGTAGATACCATAGAGACTGATACTGCGGGTTGGGAAATGCTTGTGGGAATTGCATTTTGAGAAACACTTGTTTGATTTTGCGTCAAGGTGCTCGAGACATTTAACGTGGGTTGTGAAGTGACATTAGCCTATGTGTGAGATGCGATGTTTTCAGTTGAGGATACAGTGCTAGATTGTGAGCTCTAGGTTGAAGCCACAGTGGCTTGAGTTGATGTTACTTGCATATTTTGAGTTGTACCATGGGTAGAGCTTGAAGATACAACATGTGTTTGTGAAGAGTTTAGAGTTTAATTCACACCTTGATTTAAAGTAATTAACATCAAAGTTTGAGGGTAACTTAGCTCCATTTTGTATTAGGAGGGAAAGATATCTATCCCCATTGTGATTAAGAATAGCATTTAAGACCATGAAAACTTATGGGTCATGTTGGGTAGCATCTAGTTCTTCTGTAGTTAAGTTGTGTTGGATTTCATCTATTGATGACATGTTGTTCATGTTTGTTAGCAATGTTACAACCCTGTGGGGTTCTGAGTGTGAATAAGTAGACATATTCATGTTCCAGGTGGGGTTGAACAATGGATCACTGTTTGGGTCCGTCTAACTCTTAGCCTTTTGAAATCGCATTATGGGCATTAAGGACTCCTAAGATGACTTGAAAATGAAATAATTATGATAGGTTATGATGCACTAAGGATTTAAATGCAAGATCAAAATATAAGGATGGATTATGTATGCAAGTGAGAATAGACTAAGTATGCACTCTAATTCAACACTCTATTGAGGGTTAGGACGAGGTTGTTGTTGTTGTAGTAGCCCGAGTATCTCAAGTCTTTGCTGAATGATCTCTCTTTCAGCTTCAATCTCAATATGACAAGATTTTTCATATTTTGTCCTATGTGACTCCTATATACTAAGGAGTGTTCCTCCTTAACCTCCAAGAAATGTTATTAAGACTATCAATAACTACCTCTTGATCATCATTTGGTCCTAAATTAGGCTACAATAATGGAAAGAAACTGTCACCTAGTAAGCCCATATTGACACATGCTCCAAGACTCTTTCTAATGGGGGGAATTATTTCTAGAATGAAAATGCAAACACCAAGGAAAAATTGAATGACCAAGTTGTTGATACTGCTCAAAAGTAATGAAGATTATTTTTGACTCAGGTTGAGTTTTGATAGATGATACCCTATACTAGACTGATGAGTATGGGCACCTAGAATGATTAGAGATTGATTGGTAGAAAAGGAGGGTCTTTTGAGTTCACAAATTTCTAAGTAGATGTTTGGACTTGATCGTAGGAGAATGCAAGTGATAAATGAGGACCATGCAAGGACTTTTAAGACTTGATTCTAATATGTAGACTATGCAAGGACTTTTGAGACTTGATTCTAACATGATGCAAGTGCAATATAAGGAATACACAACTTGATTATGAAAAACCTATGATAAAAAATACATGAATAAGATGTTTTTTGTTTTAATTGTGAGGACTTTATTTGAAATTTATTGTTGATCGAGTTTGTTGTTTCTGTCATCTTCTTCTAGCACCAAATTTTTTTCTATCCTAAGAGTTTTGGAAAACATAGAATATAGATTGCAAATATAGTATGGCCAAATGAAATTTTTTTTGACAAACTTTGACAGGCAGAGTTATGTGTGAAAGGGACTAGATTAGCCCAAGATTTGATTGACTCTTACTGGTCCAAAACATCAAAAAATTCAAAAAAAAACTGAAAAAAATTACAAGCCTAGTTTGGAAAGTGGAAACCATCCAATGGGGCCTCTACAATGGAATACCTCAAGCAAAATAGACAGATATAGACTCTGGTAGTGTTGGGTTCCCCACCACGACACTTACTTCTCAGGCATGCTAGATTCTCTTACCCCAAAGATCCAAAGATCTTATAACTAGGGGATTCTTGTCTCATCTTGAAGGGTGTGTGTGTGTGTGTGTGTGTGTGTGTGTGTGTGAAAAGTGGATAAGGATCTGCAAGTTGTAAGACACAACACTTCAATTAAGTCATTGCATGCATAGTTAGACAAATATAATCATGAATATAAAAACCATAACAAATAGACCTATTGCCTTCTAAAAGATGAGGGTATAGACTTTCTCTCAGATTTGTGTAAGCAATACCAGTGACTAGACTACACCAAGATGAAGGATTTAATCTATATTACCACAAGATTAAGCTAAATGGATGCAAGATTAAGCTAGATGAATGAATAGTAATAATGATTAAACTAAGTATGCAAAAAGCTAAACTAAAATGCAATAATATCAAAGCACAATATCTTCAATGACTCTAGGGAAAAAACTACATAATAACAATAAATCTTTAGGGTGTTTTGAATGAGAGATGAAGGCTGAATTTATAGAGATTCAAAAGAGAGATCAATGGTCAAGATCGATTAGCAATGAGCGGTTGAGATTATTCAAGAAAAAAGCACATTTCAGGATAATTGAAATAATTGAGAGATTAAATTCAGTTAATCTATAGATAGATTCCAATTATAGCTTGATTGAATGCATTCAGATTATAAGTCCAAGTTTGCATTGGAGATTAAATTTAGTTGATTCCATGCACTTTTCTTTAATTTGTTCAAGATTTTTATTTAGAAAAAGCCTTTTCAATGCAACTGAACTTATTTTCTGAAAAGCTTTGAGTCTTAATTTTAGAGAAAATGATTCATTCAATTTAATTGCTTTTCTGATTTTCAAGTTATCTCAATTTTTAGAAAAAGAAATATCTTAAGTTTGATTTATTTTCTCAATTTAATTATTTTCTCTTGTTTTCAATTTAACTCTTTCTTTTGCAGATTAATTCCTCTTTTTGTGATAAATCTCTTTTTGTAAATTAATTCTCTTTTTTTGTGATTAAATGGCAAATTTATTTATTAATTAAATATGATAAGATATTTAATTAAATAAATAGGATAATTGATCAAAATTAATTACTTGGAATGATTTAATTAATTAAATAAATATTTAATTAATATTGAGTGATTTATTTTCCATCTAACATTAACGATTGAAGAATTAATTAATTAGGTGCTCAAGGTTGATTAATTGTCTTTGGTTAGGACCTTGGTGATGTTGTTGAGATTAGGGGCCCATGGTTTAGGTGACCATTTTTAGGGTATTATATTTGCCCCTCTTTGAATTAATCTGGGAGCAATGCTTTGGTTCAAAGAATAGTTGATGTCAAATAGAAATCAGTTCTGAACTTGATGGATCACAAATCGATGAAGAGCGAGATGTTCAACTTGATTTGAAGTGATCAAACTGAACAGATTGATTAAAGTGATACCGATCCTGAACTTGATTGAACAAGAATTGACAAAAAGCGAATTACAATTCTTACACTTGATTGATCAAGAAACAAGCATCGAACTAGAACTTTATCGAACTAGATTGAGCAAGAGACGTAGCCGATTCCAAACTTGATTGAACAAGATAAAGCCAATTCTAATTTTCCCTAAACCCTTAATTTTGACGATTTAATTTCGATCCGGCCAAAATCGGTCTCAAGGGCTTAAGGTTAATGAAATGAATTTTACAATTTCTCCTTTTTAAATTTTTTTCCCCATTTACAATATAACCTAATGTCCACAATTAAATTGAGGATGATCTATTGACTAATTAAATAAATTAATTTGATTTAGGGTATAGTTTGCCAAATATATTAACTTTTCGCTTTAATACCCCTTTAAATTAACTATATTAAAATTTAAATTTTCTAAGGAATTAAAAAAAACATATAATAATTCAATTAAAATAACCCTATGTATTAATTAAAACTAAATTTTAAAGCTCCTATTTAAATTTCCCATCCCCAAATTTAAAATTTCCTTAAATAAGAAAATCCTTTATTTATAAAATGCTAACCCTAACCCGAAATTGGGTTAGGGTTGCATTTCTATTTATCCCCTTTTTTTTTGTTTTTAAATTCTTATCATTTTATGCCCTAACCCGAAATGGGTTAGGGATTATTAAACCCCCTTTTTTTTAATTTGTTTTTGGAGTGTGAGATTGCAGGTACGGTGGATTAGGGCATGGCGGAGGGATTGGCGCGGGGTTCTCCCGGGCGCCGCTGTGTGTACACATAGTGGTGGCAGCGCCGCCCACTGTGTGCACACATAGTGGCAGACGGCATAACCGCCGCCCACTGTGTATACACACAGTGGCGGGCGCTGCTCACTGTGCGTAGCACAGTGGCTGCCGCGACCGCTCCACTGTGTTACACACAGTGCGGTGCCCTTTGGTGCCGCCCACTATGTGTAGCACAGCGGCTCAGCCGTGGGCCGTCCACTATGTTATCACACAGTGGCCCAGGGCTCGGTGCCCGCGATTTCCTACATTTTTTTTTATAAATATTTTAATATTTCGTTCTCTTTTTTTTTATATAAAAGTATACATTTATATATATATATATATGTGTGTGTGTGTATTTTTTTATATATACATATATAAATATATTTCCATATGTATATATTTATATATATATATATATATATATTTATGTATTCACTGCTATGACCAGAATGCGTACATATACCCCTTTTTTTTTTAAAGGGTATCCATTGAGTATGATTCAGATGCAGGGGTATATATATATATATGCCTGATAGGGTTAGGAAGTTTGTTCGAATTATTTTTAACACAGCAGCATGTAATCTTTTATATATTTTTGTTGTAACAGGAATACACAAGGACAAAATGTGTTTCCTTCTCTTTTTGTTGCAGGAATAAATACATAAAGGAATTTATATATATATCTATATGTATATAAGTGTATATATATTTTCAATATATATATATATATACCTATATATTTACAGATATATTCAAATAAATGTTAAGACAATAGGGCTGGAAACCCTTATATTGTTTTGAGATTCTAACATCTAAACATTCTGATCTTAGTCTTTTAATAGCATTATGAATAAACCTTATTTTTCTTCCCTTTCCTTTTTTTTTTTTTTTTTTTAACAGTCATACATCATGCTTCCTTCAACAATGTAAAAATACTAGATCCCTTCCAACTATGTCTACACAATAAAATAACAGTAATTTAAACTATGCAAGTAAATAATGAAACCTAATGCATTCCTTTCTCTTTTCCTTAATAATGCAGTAAATAAACAAGTTAACAGACCCCTTTTTTTTGAGACAAGATTTAGATGTAGTCTACAGCAACATAATAGGCATCAAATTTTTAAGTAAAGATTACATTGCTTACAGATTATTAATTTACAATGGCCCATATATAAAATGGGTGTATAAACTAACCAGTCCTTTCATTCCTAATCTTTATAGAGAGGATAAAAGAAAACAACCTAAAGCTCTTTATTTACATATACTTTTTTTTTTTGCTACAAATCATAAAATTACATTTTCTTTTTGCTTTTCTGCATTTAAATAGAAATCTGAATCTGAATAAAAATCTGCAACCAAACAAATCTGCAACTCCTAGTCTCTTTTCCAAGCCACCTGCATGTAAAATTTTAGGGTTGTGACCATGGGATGCTCACCTCCCAGCCTAGGCTTACCAGAAGCCACCCCCGAGCTAGGAGAATCAAGACCTAGACGGGGTTACAACCAAGCAATACAACAAGCAAAGGGGAACAAAATAACACAACAGAGACACCCTTTCCCAAGCTGAAAACTCCATCACCAACTGTGATGCCTTATTAGGGTGGAAGTGGACCAAGTACCCTAGGGGAGAAATCTGCTAATTCAAAACTTACAGCCAACTCATGGCACCCATGAATGCATAACCAGAAATTCATCCTTAATCCCTACACCCTTATGACCCCCAAAAAAGGCAACATGCCATATTTGCTCCCCCTTATGACCCCCAAGTGAAATAACACAAAAGAAAGCAGCAAGGGTCTCATGGACAGACCCTTGAGATCACTCTCAACATGAGAGCCTCTCACCCTAAGGGCTGTCAAGCTCCTTCCACCCCCAAGACCAATCTTTCCTCCCAAGGAAAGGATGGTCTTGAACACTCCCCAAACACAACATTGCATAAAACAAAAATAAACAAGAAACACACAAATTTTACAAATACAACACAAATAAAGAGTTATTCATTTTTACATTTACATAAGAGGGGAAAAATAACACCAACCTTGACCTGCCAAGGGAAATCTAAGGGAAGGCTTGATGAAGAGCTGCCCAATCCTCTAATCTTTTTCTGCAATTCCTTAGCCCCCAAATCTGCTATCCTAAAACTGGTTTTTCCTCCAAAATTTCTCCAAAAATCTCCAAGGATGGAGAGTGGGTGATTAGCTCACTAAGCTTCCATTCTTAGCCTAAGAAGGCCTCTCTCACTCCTTCCAACCTCTTGTATAGAGTGAGGGATCCCCCATTGGGTTGGTCTTCCTAGGTCTTACACACTCCCTAACCTAGGTACCTAGAGAAGGGAAATGGAATGGGGAAGAGGGATTACTCCCTTCAAGAAGGTTATCCTACCAAGGAGGGCACTCCTATAGATGGAATTCGTCCATCTTGGGAAAACCACTTTTTTGGGTGGTTAAACAAGTCCTAAGGGAAAGACACATGGCCAATTTTGGCCTTCACCCATAGGTACCCCATGAGGCCTAATAGAAAAGCTCTAAAATTGACTCTAGGAGTTGATTTGACCCTCAGAAAGTCCACCTGAAGTTAACCTACGGGTCAACTCTGAGTTGACCCTCCTTGTGGCTCACTAACCTAGATTCCTTGGTTCCTTCAAGGATAATTAGGAGATATAACAATTAACAAAAATAAAACTCTCCAAAAAGGTGACATGACAAATTGCCAACACAACATACTACATAGGTGTCAAGTGACACTACAAAATAATTCCACATCACAATACACACGTGGCAATTGTCCCTTAAATAATTTAAACAATTCAATAAATACAATTTACATTCATGCAACATTTTACATTTACGAATAAAATACAATACATACGGGGTGTTGTCTCTCCAAATAGACAACCCCTAGTTTTACTAACGCACATAGGCCTAGGCTCGATTCTCCATAATATTTCCATGGTCACATGGATAATTTCCTGCACATCTCAATTTAAACATTAGTACTTCCCAATAGCCTCATATAATATAAAACACAAAATTAGAATACAATACATTCATTTGCAAAGAAATCATTATAAAATACGATTTGTCACAAATCAAAGCAATTCATCATAATCCTCAAAATTTGATCCATCTACAAGATATGCAAACATATTTCTAACATTATAACAAATCCTGAAATTCAGATAATAACATACATCATCACAATATTACCCTAATCTAGAATCATATAATATTCTATAATCCACAAGGCATAGAAATGGAGCATCAAATATATATCAATATTACCAAAAATTGTGGGTCCATATAAAGTTCTATATCCATAGTGAGTCAAAACTAGCATCCATAATAGTTCCAATATGAAAATAACTGAAGAGATAGGATGGGTCGGGGTAGGGCCTCACAATAAGGGGTTAAATGTGTCATTTTTAATTCATTTTTACCTCTCAAAGTTTGAAATTTGAAAAATCCTCCTGTGAAGAAAAATGGCAATTCTGATTCAGGAGCATCGATTTGAGCGCCAGCGATGACATAATCGACCATAGAACTACGACCCAGCAGTAAGTGATTGATCTTAAGCCTTTTCATTTCTTAATTTTTGAATTTTTATTGAATTTTTTACATTTTTAATTTCATTCAAAGTCATTTATGTCATTTTGTCATGTGGTTAAATACAGTTTCTCATACGAGAATCTGTCCCTTTAGTGTTTATTCATATGGGATTGTAGGGTTTGTCATCTGGTATTGTCCCATGAATCGTACGAAAATGTTATTGATAGTCCATTTTATCATGTGAGGATATTGTTTATCATATGAGAATGTTTACTTGTGCAGGGTGTAATATTTGCTCATACGAGTTTCTGCATGTCTATGAAAACTCGTATAAAAAACAACAAGCATTTTTGAGAATGTAAACAACATTTTTTTATTTTGAATGTTATATATTTGGATTCGTGAGCATATTTAACATATTTTTAGCAAAAAATTTATCATGTACTGACGATTTGTATGTTCGATTGTGTAGATTCGGTTGCCAGATATTTTCTTTCGTTGTACATTTCCGCCAATGATGAGGTTTTTTCACAAGTTATTAGATGTAGAGAGAGCACATATTGGTTTGTGTGGATTCAGATACCTTTTACAGATGCCTGATATCCATGTGAATCATGGTATGTTGACTGCTTTAATCGAGCATTTTCATTCAAAGCATAACACCTTTCATCTACTGGTTGGAGAGATGATTATCAGACTAGAGGATATATACAGGATTTTAAGGATTCTCTTCGCTAGAGATAAGGTTGATTATGATTCTACGCAATGACTAGGTGTTTTGGCATTGAGATGTATATTCCATAATGAGACTATTCTTGAACGAGCTATTATGTGGGATGATTTGATGAGAAGATATGGTGAGCAGTACCCTCTAGCTTGCGTTTTGGCAGGTATGATTGGTTGTTTTCTGATGTCTGATAGAGGATAGTAGGGATTTCTATGTGGCTAGGGCAAAATGCTTGAGAGGTTGTTGACTCATCCCATGAGATTAGGGTGGGGATCATGTTCACTTGCTCATATGTATCATTAGATGCACGAGATTGTGTACCGGGAGGGGAAGAGTATGGCAGCAGGTGTTTTAGTTCTACAGATATGGGCATGGGAGAACATCCCAGTATGTAAACCTAATGTAGATGATTCTAGAAAGGTGCACCAGCCTATTGTTTGATGTTATTCAGGTTATGTTACTCAACCCCACCTGGGAAAGACTGACTATTGGAGTGTAATGTCCCTACTAGTTAGAGATCATTAATCTGCAAAAATAGATTGTTAGAACAAAAAAAACATATATATACATATATAAGTAATCCGAATTGCAGTCTAACTTCAATGCTCAATCATAATTCTCATCTAAAAAAAGGATACAATTCCATATGTGAGTATGTCCTTAGGCGGCCTTGAGGCTCACCTTCTTGGAACCCCTTGGTCCCAAGCCCTTCAAGAAATTGAAGATGAATTCGAATCATGTCTTGGGTGTAACCTCTTACACCCAAGCCCTCCAAGGAAGACCCTTTCCTTTCCTTGCCTTGGGTGATGCCTTCATCATCCAAGTCCTCAGAGCGGATCGACCCTACCTTTGAGTCTTGTCTTGGGTATAACCTCTTACACCCCAGCTAGCCAAGGAAGACCCTTGCCTTTCCTTGTCTTGGGTGATGCCTCCATCATCCAAGTCCTCAAAGGAATTGACCAGATCCTTCTCTTCTTGGTTGAACTTAATCAACCAAGCCATGTATATATGCATATAGATATTCAGTATATACTGCCCTATGGATTATCATAATCACCCCTTAGACTAAGAGAGTTTCCTCCCTATAGCCTCCCTCATGTGATTTCATTCATAATACATTCCTTTGCATTTTCATTTACTATTTCCTATTTCATAATCCACATGTACATAATCTTGTATTCATTACCTATATTCATAAAATGTTCATTAACCATTACTCACATGTATTCCTTAATATACATTCCTATTATCCTGATATGTATTTTTCCTATGATTCTTACTATTTACGAATCATTATATATGCTTACAACACATTCTTTATTCCTATATATATATATATATATATATATATTAACTATTCCTCTATGTATTTACATATATATATATATAATGTCACTATCTATCTTTATGTGTTTGTATTTATTAATGTATATATATTAATTATTCCTATTAATATATATACTAATCCATTACCTATCTTTATATCTTTATATTTATTAATACATAGAATAACATTCATATCTTATATATATATATATATATATATTAATGCAAAAACCGCTAATTATACCAAATCCCTACCTATATTTAATGACCAGTGAATTAATTAATACATATATTTATATGCACTAGACTTTAATTAACACTCCTTATTAATTAACGTTACACATTACCCATTGAGTATTACCCATTAACTAATAGTAATGACATTATAGATTAACTATTGTCCACCTATTAACTAATGTAATTATTTAATACCTGAAACCATCTATTACTTACCTTGCATCTGTCATAGAAGATCCTCACGCAAACAATGAGAAGAAGCAGCCAAGAACTGCCGAAATCCACAAAGTCTCCAGCCTAGAAATATCTCCCCTTTCCTAATCTCCCAGCACTGCACCTTTATTCTTTCCCTTATTCAATCTTGATATGTTGTAATGTCCCTAATGGGGAGTCATGTCCATTAAAATGGGTTTGGGAATGGTGGTGACTCCTTGAAAAGTCACCGCTTCCCAATATTCATTCCCCATCATTATTCCCCCTTTGTATCCTCGTTTTCCCTCCCCCCTAATAATTCCTATTGATTTCATCATCTTAGTCATAATTAATATGACCCGATGTTATATTGAATATTAATAATAATTGATATATATATATATATATGTTTTCTTTTACACTCAGGAATTAATAAGTTAATATTAATTTATTTTTATATTACAAAATATTATTAGTAATAAATAATAATATTTAGTAAATAAATTTTAAGTAATCATTTGTTGGTAATTAATATATTAATTAATAATAATTAATTATTCCATTTGGGATATATATAACGATCAAGGAGGGGACATGACAGTCCACCCTTCCCGAAATTGCTTGTCCTCAAGCAATTGTCAATTTTCTCAAACCGAGTAATCTCCCAATAAAAAACACGGAGCATACACATAAAAAACATGAAGCATACACCTGGATAATTTTAGACACGAAGCATGCATGTAAATACATGCACTATCAGATTTATTTTTACCCAACAGGATGGCAGGATTATTGCTCTGATACCACTGTAATGTCCCTACTAGTTAGAGATCATTAACCTGCAAAAAAATATTGTTAGAACAAAACAAACATATATATACATATATAAGTAATCCAAATTGCAATCTAACTTCATTGCTCAATCATAATTCTCATCTAAAAAAAGGATACAATGCCATACGTGAGTATGTCCTTAGGCGGTCGTGAGGCTCACCTTCTTGGAAACCCTTGGTCCCAAGCCCTTTAGGAAATTGAAGATGAATTCGAATCATGTCTTGGGTGTAACCTCTTACACCCAAGCCCTCCAAGGAAGACCCTTGCCTTTCCTTGCCTTGGGTGATGCCTTCATCATCCAAGTCCTCAGAGGGGATCGGCTCGACCTTTAAGTCCTATCTTGGGTATAACCTCTTACACCCCAGCCAGCCAAGGAAGACCCTTGCATTTCCTTGTCTTGGGTGATGCCTCCATCATTCAAGTCCTCAAAGGAATTGACCAGATCCTTCTCTTCTTGGTTGAACTTAATCAACCAAGCCATATATATATGCATATAGATATTCAGTATATACTACCCTAGGGATTATCATAATCCCCCCTTAGACTAAGAGAGTTTCCTCCCTATAGCCTCCCTCATGTGATTTCATTCATAATACATTCCTTTGCATTTTCATTTACTATTTCCTATTTCATAATCCACATGTACATAATCTTGTATTCATTACCTATATTCATAAAATGTTCATTAACCATTACTCACATGTATTCCTTAATATACATTCCTATTATCCTAATATGTATTTTTCCTATCATTCTTACTATTTATGAATCATTATATATGCTTACAACATGTTCTTTATTCCTATTTATTAATATATATATATATATAAACTATTCCTCTATGTATTAACATATAAAGCAAAACTATCAAAGGTCTTCAACCTTCCTCTGCTAATGTTTTTTGCACTCACCAACAGTTTGTTGATGACACTATCCTCATGGGATATTCTTCAGTCAAGGAGGTTGATGCCTTCAAAACAGCTCTTAACTCCTATGCTTTGGCAATTGGTCAACAAGTTAATTGGGACAAATCGGCTATGTACTTTCTCAATACTCCGGTCACAAGACAACAAAAAATTGCTAACATTATTGGGTGCAAAGTGGAAATGCTCCCTTCCACCTATTTGGGCCTTCCTTTAGGGTTAGCTCCCCCAAATTCCTTCTGGAATATGCTCATTGATAAAATTAATAAGAGACTTGCTGGATGGAAAGGCTCAATGTTATCTCAGGCTGGGAAAATGCAGCTCCTTCAAGCTTCTCTTCAAAATCTCCCTGTTTATGCCCTCTGCCTGTTTGGTATTCCGGCTAAATTTGCTGAAGCTATGGAAAGAATCTAGAAGAGATTTTTATGGTCAAGAGTGGAAGAAAAAAAGAGAATACCTTTGATTGCATGGGACAAAGTGTGTAGACCAAAGAACAAAGGAGGGTTGGGGATTAAAGTTATAAAAACCTTTAACAAAGCTCTTCTTGCCAAGCAGTTGTGGAGAGCCTATGACACTAAGAAAGATTGGAATCAAATTTGGTTTGACAAATACATTCAGAATTAGACTATCCAAGGGGTCCTTAACTCTGAAGATATCCCTGTTGGATCCTTCATTTGGAATAGTATTACCAAATCCATAAAAATGGCAAAAGTTGGGGCTGGGTTTGGTCCTTGGAAAAGGTGATAGAATAAGGTTTTGGGAAGACCTCTGGATGAATAATGAAGCCCTTTATGATCAAAACAACAGTCAAATTATTGAAGAGTGTAAAAGGAGATTTTGGCTTATGGTATGTGACTATTGGAAGGAGAATAAGTGGGTTAGACTTGATGACCTCCATTCTGGACTTTCCTCTCTCCAGTAGGAGTTGTTGTCCTTTTCCCCTAACAAAAGCCATGATGATGTTTTCCTCTAGAAAAGTGATCCTAAAGGTGAATTTACGGTTGCTTCTACCTATAAAAACACTTTCTCTCAAACTAGCAATCCCATTTGGAGCAAAGTTTGGAACAACCTCCTGATCCCTAAAGTCAACATTTTCTTTTGGCTTGCTTCTCATAATAGCACCTTTACTCTTGACAATTTAATCCAAAGGGGTTTCAAATTCCCTAATAGATGTGAGCTTTCTTAGAAGGAGGGGGAATCAGTTGATCACCTATTTTTCCACTGCTCCTTCACCTAGGATATTTGGTGCAAAATGTGGGAAAAATGGAAAATTAACTGGGTCATGAACAAGAGCATCAAGGATATCATCTAGAAATGGAATTTTCCAACCAAATGCCAAATCATCAAGAACCTATGGTCTTTGACCCTCCCCATGATATGCTGGGGCATTTGGAAAGAAAGGAATAACAAGATATTTAGGGAAGTTAAGTGTAATACTCAGGTGGTCTTTGAAAAAATATGCAGGGCTATAAAGGAGAACATCAACATTCCTCACAAGAATAATCAACAATGGTCTACTACAGATATGAATGATATGGAAAAAGACATCCTTACTGAATGGAACCTAATACATAAGGTCCACATATCGGACAACAAGAAGAAGAGAGATAACATTGTATGGAGGTTTCCTGATTATGACTGGATAAAGGTTAATTTTCATGGGGCAGCTAAAGGGAACCCTAGGAAGGCTAGTGGAGGGGGAGTTATTAGAAATGCTCAAGGAATTTGCATTGCTTCTTTTGCTTCCCCTTTTGGAACCCAAAATAACCATGTGGTTGAAGCTCTAGCAAAGCTAAAGAACCTCCAACTAGCTCAGGAATTCAAATTCAAAAAAATTTGGCTCGAAGGGGACTCTTTAAACATCATACAAGCCCTTAAAGGTACTAGTTCTGTTTCCTGGAATATTGCCAATGTAATTAAAAATGCTAAAGATATTCTAAATAACTATGTTAGCATTATTATAACTCATACCTTTAGAGAGGGCAATAAGGTTGCGAATATCCTTGCCAATGAAGGGGTCAATTTGGAGAAGGATGTCAAATACATAGGAGAAAATCACATCAAATGGGAGATTAAGGAGCAATTATACTTTGATCGCCTCAATGGATCAAGCTAATCTCATGATCTATTTTTGGGGAACGAGTACCAATGACAGATTTTGGGGGCAGATTAACTGTCAGATGATGAGTGTTTCTCAACATCATAACCAAGATAATATGTGTGTGAAAGATAATAGTAATAATAGCTGGGTTTGTGTGGACATGAGTAGCAATCTCAAAACTGCAAAAGATTCTTTACACAGGGAAACCAGAAATAACAAGTTTTCAAAGCTTTATCCACGGATTGAGAATTGCAGTAGAGGGTATCTTTACCTAGAAATTAGAATGGGCGGTAACCTAAATAGGAATGAGCCTTCAGGTTGTGAGAATTGGAAGAGCAAAAGAAAGGTTTGGAGAAGGATCCACATACATGACTTCACTAATTATATGGAGAAGCTCCATGGAAGTAGAAACTCTATGTCTTGCGGTTTCGCTAAAAGTTGGAGCAACAACAAGACTACCCTATTTGGGGAGATTTGGCAAATAGATGAAAATTTGATTGCGGAGGTCACAGGACTCAAGATGGAGGGGACTAAATTCTATAGGGATAGGAAGTATACCGCTGAGGCTTTCAAAAATTTCCCAAAGACGGAGGATGAGAAGGGCAACCTGGTGAAGAAGGACAACATATCATACTACACCCCCCAATAGATAAAGCCTTTCTGGAAAAAAGTTCTCAGGGTTTTAATGGAATATTTGACTGTGGATTGCAGATTTACAAAAATTTATAACTATCATTTTGCTATCCTAAACCACTTCCGCCATGGGACTAAAATATCCTTGCTCTTCTATTTAGCCTCCTCTCTAAACAAGAGCCTTGCCGACCATGCCAAAAAGCCCAACTCCTATCCTTTAGCGCACTAGGGACTCATTCTGCTTATTTATGAACATATTAAGGATAAGGCTAGGGCAACCAAGGATGATCCTTTGATCATCAATGCTTAGATATCTGAGAAATGCAAAGATTCGGATTCGAATGAGGAGCCCAGCACCCCTACCCATAAAAAAAGGAAGGTTGAAAAAGAGCATGAAGAAAAGGATGTGCATTGTGATGAAGAAGAAGGAAAGGATAAGGACACTGATACTGAAATGGATCCTAACAAGGAGGAGAATCATGTGAAGGGGAGGAAGGGGGAAATTCTGAGAATCTTCAATCCAACCCTAAGGGCTCGAAAAGTGAGAATGAGGCTCTGAATCCTAAGGAGGGTGATAACCCTAATGCTGAGGAGACTGAACAGAGCAAGGACTCTGTGGATACCATCCTGGACACCGCTTGCAATTGCACCCTTGAATTCTTCAATTTTTAGAAGTGGGTTGTTGAAAACATCACCAGCATGCAGGGTAAGCAAAGGGAGCTGGAAGATAAGATCAATAAGCTGATTAAGATGTCTGACTCTAGGAAATAGAATGAGGAGATGGAAAACAGTGAAGCGGAGGAGGAAATGGAAATGGAGGACTGGCTGGAGAAAGATCTGATAAAAGGCGACCTGAAACATTTGGAGGACATTATTAAAACCATGAAAGAATAGCTAGAGGAGGACAAAGACAACATCAACACTTGAATGGCCCATAATGAGAAAGCATTGAAAAGCCTTATGAACCACATCCTCCAGGTCCTTAAAGTTTCTTCCCAGAATATGAATGCACTAGTCGATCATCTGGAAAAGAAAAACCAAGAGAAGAACCTGGTAATTATAGAAGATTCTCCAACTTCCAGCCTAATCCACCAGACCCCTAGGCGCAGAACTAGACATACTACTACTGAGAAGGACACAAAAATGAAAGAGAGTTAGATTTTTCAAGAAAACACCGACTTGAGGGAAGCGGCCAAGGCAATGATGCTCTTGGTGCAGAATGCAGAGGAAACCATGAAGGTCAATTTCTTGCTGGCCTCTTGCTGTCCCTTTCTCTGCTGTTGGTTTTTTTGCTGGTCTTTTGCAACTATTTTGTTTTGTTTCTTTCCTGAATATCTTTTGATTTTAATTGGGTTTCAGGTCCCTTAAAACTTGTTTTTACTTAATCAAAAACATATATATATTAATTATTCCTATTAATATATATATACTAATCCATTGCCTATCATTATATCTTTATATTTATTAATACATACTATTCCTATTAATATATAGAATAACATTCATATCTTTTTTTATATATTAATGCAAAAACCGCTAATTATACCAAATCCCTATCTATATTTAATGACCAGTGAATTAATTAAAACATATATTTATATGCACTAGACTTTAATTAACACTCCTTATTAATTAATGTTACACATTACCCATTGAGTATTACCCATTAACTAATAGTAATGACGTTATAGATTAACTATTGTCCACCTGTTAACTAATATAATTATTTAATACCCAAAACCATCTATTACTTACCTTGCGTCTTTCATAGAAGATCCTCATGCAAACAATGAGAAGAAGCAGCCAAGAACTGCCGAAATCCACAAAGTCTCCAGCCTAGAAATATCTCCCCTTTCCTAATCTCCCAGCACTGCACCTTTATTCTTTCCCTTATTCAATCTTGATACACTGTAATGTCCCTAGTGGGGAGTCATGTCCATTAAAATGGGTTTGGGAATGGCGGTGACTCCTTGAAAAGTCACCGCTTCCCAATATTCATTCCCCATCATTATTCCCCCTTTGCATCCTTGTTTTCCCTCCCCCCTAATAATTCCTATCGATTTCATCATCTTAGTCATAATTAATATGACCCGATGTTATATTGAATATTAATAATAATTGATATATATATATATATATATATATGTTTTCTTTTACACTTTGGAATTAATAAGTTAATATTAATTTATTTTTATATTACAAAATATTATTAGTAATAAATAATAATATTTAGTAAATAAATTTTAAGTAATCATTTGTTGGTAATTAATATATTAATTAATAATAATTAATTATTCCATTTGGGATATATATAACGATCAAGGAGGGGACATGACATGGAGGAGGTAGTTGGATGATCTGATTGCAGTAGTATGAAGACCATATAGGGGTCTAGAGCAATGGGATGATTGGAGAGCACAGAGGAAGGACATGTTCATGACTCGACCTCTCATTGGCAGATTAGTGTCTATCATTAAGCGATTTGTAGTATATAGGGTGATGAGACAGTATGAGAGACCGTAGGGTATATCCCAGGAGTTCACAACATATGCTTAATATGGAGAGGAGCAGAGATGAGGATGGGCACCCAGAGTGTCATATGCATTGAGCATGCAGGAGTTAGCGGGTTTACAACCGTAGAGATGGGATTACTTAGAGGATGTAGAAGATGTGGGAGCATTGCCCCAATATAGAGATTGGTTTCAGAGACATCCATTCCCTCAATTTATAGATCTGGGAGAGCATGCACTTCTTATAGAGGAGGTTGAGGATAATGCACCAGCATAGGCAGAGGTATTAGGTCATGTACAGGGACAAGGGAAAGTATAGGGATAGAGAGTGGATGTAGCTAGGCAGGTAGGAGGTGATCTTGGTACTAGTAGCAGTAGGGTGCCAACATGAGTTAGACAAAGATAGAGAGGGGAGGGTAAATCCTTAGGAGTTGTTTGCATTGAGGATGGTAGTTCTAGGCCACTAGAGGTTGGAGGTGAGGAGGAGAGAGTGTCTCCTAGGCAGGTTAGGAAGCGGAGAGATGAGCAGGGAGGTGGAGAGGGAGATGTTGGGAGAGAGAAGGGAGTACCAGATGTAGTACGGTCTCTAAGGTCAAGGTTGACAGATTTGCAGTAACAATTGACAGTGGCACAGACGCAGCTGGTAGAAAGAGAGCGACAGCTTGCGGAGGTGAGATTAGAGCATGATTCTCTTCAACAAGAGGTTTTGCATCAAATGAGTTGTGCAGTCTATTATGTCGCAGCTTATAGTGTAGTGGTCCCAATGGCACAGCAGGTTGTTTCGTATTCTCAGTAAATGGTTCGATCTGAGGGAGCTAGAGCACCCAGACAGGATGTTGGTCAGCAGACACCACCTCCTCCACCCGGTGATGAGGGAGAGGCAGAGAGATAGATTTGTTATATCTCCTAGATTTTGTTATATACCCCATTTTTTGTAGCTTATATGATTCTTTCTTCGATGAGACATTGTATATGATAGTTGATATCATTTGTACTCTAAGACACTGAGATTATGATGATATATATGAGCTCTTGATTTGATTTCATCATACTTGTGTTGATTGATTATGAGATGTCTTTCTATATGCTTTATTTTATATGTATGCATATATTTTCAATATGGATGAATTTAATGGACATGAATATGAATGTTTATTTTTTATTTTCTTTTTCATATGCAAATAAATGATGAAAATGAGTAACTAGTAATGCAAATGTTTATTTTTCATGCAATAATATGAATGCAAATAAGTATATAATGAAATGTATTATTTTATATAAGATGTTCATGTAGCAGCTAACATCTCAATACGTAAGTACTCGATCAGAGGAACAATGATGAAAAAGATACCACTTAGCTGAGAAATGACGACTGCTTCAGACTCTCATTCAAAAGATAAAGAGATCATTGTTATCATACCCAAATCACTTTAAATGCATAAAATTTAGATTGAATGCAACCTAAACCTAGTCATTGGATTTGGTATGCCTAATTTTCATCATTGAGCCTTCTACAAACAAAGAAGACAAAATAGAGCTCCTTTCTTTTCATATGCAATTTGAATTATCTTGTCCACAATGACCCTTTTTTTGTTCATATCCTTGGACAGATTACACATGCATCTGGATTGCACATTAAAGAATTTCCCTAAAAAATAGACAAAGAAATGACTCCAACCTCCCTTTAGTATACAAATAAGTGGATTCGAGGTATGTATGGCGATTTCACCTTGATGTGAAGGCACTTATCATAGACATCCAATTGATTAGATGTTTCCAGATAATCAGAATCATTCCTACAAGTAGAAAACAAAGAAAAGTATTATACCCCCAATCCTTGCTTCTCTTAGTCAAGATAAACTTCCTCAAGTTACTCAGAGGGAATAATATGTTAGGAAACTCACAGATACTAAGAGGGGGGGGGTGAATCAGTATCTAATCAGTAATTAGAATTTCTCAACTTAAAACATGCAGAACATATTGTAACAGTGTACTAGTATGCAAGAAATAATGCAATAAACAGAAATGAAAGAAACCACATGAAAATCACACCATAACACAATGATTTAATGAGGAAACCTGGTGTGGGAAAAACCTCGATGGGATTTGTGACCCACAATATTCACTTACTGGCCAATAAGAGAATATTACTTACAATAGGGGCCTACACATGCAGGAAGGCCAACTACCTAGATCTCACTGCTCAAATGGGAAATCTCACTGACTTACAATGTGGATTATATAAATCTAATAACTTGTACTACTTTACAATAGCATCTTCAATGCCAAATTTAGTACTGGTTCCTGCTCTATTCTTTACATATACCCCTTAACCTATATTTCGCATAATAGGTTTGCTTAATGTTTTCTCCTTACTTTTTCGCTTACATCACTTACTTTATATCTACAATGATCTCTTTTATATTTAAGAGTCATTTTACAATGATATCAAGTTGGCTTACAAAGTTTTTCAAATAATAAACAAAATATAATATATCAAAAATCTTGTCGGCCTCTGTGCCGGTATACTTCCTTTCTCTGTGTTGGTGCCGGTGTTCTGAGTGCCGGTATAGAGTGTGTTCTGCTGATGCTGGTGTAATGCCTTGGTGGTGTCATAGGATTGTAAGGTTGCCATCAATGACAAAACCTTCAATCACATACAATGGCTCATTGGAGTGTGCATATGCCAACAATCTCCCCCTTTGGCATTGATGGCAACACTCATGAGAAATTTCAAAGTGTATCCAAAAATGTGAAGTCCAAAAATGTTACCAAAAATGTGTGCTCCCCCTAAGCATATGATTCCTGTGATATTTGAATTTTCTCATACCACTACTCCCCCTTTGGCATCAATGACAAAGTTTGTCAAGAAGTTAGCAGAGTTTGTAGTTTCAACCTTGTAACTGGGTAGTTACAATTTGAAATAGATCTACCAAAATCAAGTTTATACTCTCCATAAACCTTTTACTATCTCTTATTGTTGTCTCTGTCCTTTTAGCTATACCGGTGAGATTCTGCAAATGCTCTGTCGGTGTTTTCTGTCCATGTATTAGTACCTTAGATATTTCCTTCTGCAATGATGCTAGATAGTCCAATTTTGGACTTAGTTTTAATCTCAGATGCTTTTCCTTATTCACTATTCTCTCCTTTTCTCTTTCTAATTTAAGTAATTATTCCTCAAAATTTGTTATCTTTTGCTCAAAAATTGATAATGTATCAGCTGAGTTAATAAAATTATCAGCAAGTTTATTGATTTCATCCTGTACCTTGCTTATTTTCTTATCTATATCTACAATCAAAAAATTTGTCTTATAGGTGTCTTTGTACAAAGTTTTGTACTCTTTCAATAAGTTACACAATTTTGGTAGAAGTGTGTCAAAATCTCTGGTACACTTCTTTATTTGCTCATCCTAGAATCTTTGTTTTTCAATTTCCAATTTATCCTTCAATGCCTCTTCCTTTATTTTCTCAATGTTTTCTGTGATATATTTACACAAGGTATCAAGTTGTCCTAAAGAATCTTTATTGTCTATATTACAGTTAGGGGCAATTACCTTCAAAATTGGTATGGTGTCATCTATAGCCTTATAAGCTTGTGAGCTGCAATCTGTTATCTTTTTAATTAAATCTAATAGTACTTCAGTCACATTAGTTGATTTGTAGCCTGATGATGAGGAACCTACATTCAGAGTACCACTGGTGGAAGTAAGCAAGCTTGAATTGACCTCTGGTAGGTCTGTTTGTGTCTGCATTTCCTTAAGGAATGGTTTTTCTACTTCTCCAGTTGTCGGTTGCATTGTTTCCTCGTGTACCTGTTCCTGTTGTTGTACCTATTCCAGAGCCTTTTGCTCTGTTTTTTTCTCTGATTGTTGCATTGACTCAGTCTGAGTTTGAGTTTCTACTTGTTGCTCTTTGTCATCTTCTAGTTTCTCCTGTGTGTTTTCAGTTTGCTCATCTACCAGAGGCTCACTAGCCATGTCAGTTTTATCAATTGTATCTTTTTCTACCACAATGTTGATCTTTTGAGTATCAACATCCATTGTATATAAGACTTCAGGATTAGGATTAACATCCTCTACATCCATACTTTCAACTATTGGTTGATCTTTTGTAGCTATTGTTGCTACCAGTCGAGTAATCAAAGGAGGTGGGAGTAAGTTGTCTTTAACCTTGATACTAGGTGGTCCACCAACTTTACCTTTACCCTTGTCTCTTTCCTTATGATATACCTTTATAGGTTTGTGGCTCATGTATTCTTCTTGTTTTTCTTTTTCCACTAGGAAAATGTCCCATGCATTTTCTGTCTCCTCAATCACCTCATTAACTCTTCCAACCATTAAAGCAATGTGCCGGTGTGTAGTAGAAAATACTGACCAGTTGGCTTCAACAATTAAATCATCAATTTCTTTGGGTGAGTTTACCGGGTATACAACAAGTAGCTTTTCTATCTTTATTTTCTTGTCAAGTTCTATTACTGCTTGTCTCCTTGCTTCCAGTCTCTTAAATAGTTCATCTGGTACTTCATCTACTGCTTCCATAAAAAATTTCTTATACATATCCATATGTAATATAACATTGTTTTCTACTTGTTCTATTTCATCAGTTGTCAGAGTGTCATACAATTTCTCTATATTCTTCAATTTCCCTTCCTTCGTAAATTCATTCAATAGTATGTCAAGAGGAGCCAAGTCCTTATTTGTCCTCTTCTTCTTCAATTCCCCTTCCTCTATAATTTCATTGAACAATATGTCAAGAGGAGCCAAGTATCTCACCTTCAGGTGCCTCAGAGAGGTTTTCACCGTTAGGTACGTCCTTTATTTTTTCTATTTTTGATTCTGACACCGCCATAGTGTGGTTTTCACCATCAGAACTTATTTTTCTTTTTTTGATTTTTGTGACTAAGATACTTTACATTTGCTACTATCATGTTCTCACTTTTTTCACTGGTGGAAGAGTCCATTGGTTCAACTGCATTAAGATAGCAGGCTAATGTATAGTCATTGGCAAAGGTAGGTATATTCAAAGGTTGATCTTGAAGAGTACAATCAATAAGCTTAAGATGTACTAGGGATAAAATTTTAACAGGTTCAATGGAATTCACGGTATTATCATCACGACTTCGGACCAACAAGTCGAGTTCGAGAAGACTACCTTGCGCAAGTGTCTTGAGACCAGGAAGAGTTACAACATGATTATAGAAGTGTATGTTAATATTTAGGGGACCTAACCCAACAAACCTACCACTAGCATCATCCTCTACTTTAGACTAGACTACATATCATGGTTTGATAGTAATAGGGTCAGCAGGTAGAGTCTCAACATTCATGACGAAGTAGTCATAGTTCAGTGTCGAATAGGTATTGTCATAAATAGAGATTATGTCAGAGTGATCAGATTCATGAGATGAAGTTTCTGACTCTTCTTCAAGTGATTTAGTAAAAGTATATATAGTATTAATATCTACATCTTTGATGTTGCAAGCTCTTTCATGATTTGGTTCAATGATTACTTGTATTTGACATACCTGTTGACATAGCCTTGACGACTCTGTTAGTCTCTATCCTCTTTTCCATCCAGCTTCCTTTGGGATAATTATCAACCCTATTTCTGTAGCCTCCAATTCTTCATTTGTAGTCCCATACCTGATTTTCTCTATCTCATTAGAGGGAGATACAATAGGTGAAGAATTTTCTTGTGCTCTTTCTTCTTTCAGCTGTTCTTCATAGTCTTCTTGTCTTTTTAGTCTGATTTCCTCTATTTCCTTTTGTAGCTTCAATCGTATTATATCTTGTGCTTCATCTATGATATCACTAGGGTCTTCAGGAGTTTCTTTAGTAGATGTATCTGAGAGAGCATCTGGACCCTATTCATACTCATTCAACTCAGTTTATGAATTATCTATTTGCATTCTACCTATGTATGTGACCGGAATGTTCAATGGTGCAAACAACTATTTAATTCCTTCGATTTCTTCTCTCATATCTTTTGGGACTTCTACTCCTTGTAGTGTTATTGCTCATACAATTGGAACTTGATTACCAGCTGCTTCTTCTCTCTTGATTGCCAACTCTTCTTGTTTATTTTCATACTCTTCCCGATTTTACTGAGTATTTATTTCTTGTGATGTTGAAGGTGGCATCTTTTTCCTCCACTTAGGCTGATGATGAGAAGTATGTTTCTGATCTAATGAATCTCTTAGATTGTATCCAAGTATAGCTTTATCATTTGTAGACTTAGTTTGTAGCTGAATAGGTTCAACAATACCTTCTTGATGCTTGCCTAGAAGACCGGTACTTGAATATCCAATTAGGTGAATCATCTTGTAGCCTGGACCATATTGTGTAGGGGAGATTTCACAGTGTTGTACTTCTTTGTTCTCACTATATTCTTTGAAAATCCATTTGAGAACAACATCCTCTTCTATTTCATCTACAAGGCAAGTAGAGGACTATACAAAAATACCATCATAAATGACATTTGGAGTTGAAGTTTGTGGCTTCATAGCCTCTAATGGTTTTCTAGACTATCTTGGAGATGGAGGAAGAGACATTAGTGAAATTATAGGTTCTATTTTGTATCCATCCATGCCAGTATCTATGATTTTCAATTTCTTTTCTAAATCTTTCATCAAAGTTTTTGAAATTTTAGCTATAGAGGTTGCTTTGTTATAAGGAACAAAGGTATCAGTACACTGTTTTAATGCACTACAGGTGTAACTTGTATCAACAAGAAAACTGACTTCAACTCCATTATAAGGAAATTTTAAGCACTGATGATAGGTAGATGGTACTGCTTGGATTTCATGAATCCATGGCCTACCCAACAAGATGTTGTATGAAAGAGGAAGATCAAGCACCTGAAAAATAACATCTCTCTCTACAGGTCCTACCCTGATTGGTAATAGTACCAGACCTTTAGATGTTCTTTCTTCTTCATCATAAGATTTGATTGTTATTTTCTTTGCTGGATCAATGACATTTTCAGAAAATCCCAATTGTGTCAGTATATTGTAGGTACAAATATTCAACCCAATGCCTCCATCTATCAAAACACATTTGACTTGCTATTTATGGATCATAGCTTCGATCCATAGATTGAAATTGATCTACGTCCAAATCTTTGGGGACATTAGTAGTGAGCAAAGATTTGTCTAGGATCTCTCTGTTAGATGTAATGACAGTCCCAAAGACATTGAGAGGGGGGGTGAATCAGTGTCTAACCAGTTAATGAAATATTTGAAATTATTTATAACTTTGCAACCCAAATTAATGTACCGGTAAACAAGTAATAATGCAACAAAGAGAAATAACAGAGACAACATAAGTGCACACCATAACACAAGATATTTTGGCGAGGAAACCGAGTAAGGGAAAAACCTCGATGGGATTTGTGACCCACAATATTTACCCATAGGCCAATATGAATAAATATTACTTACAATAGGGGCTTGCACATGCCAGAAGGCCAACAGCCTAGAGCGCACTGCCCAATGAAAGAGTCTCATTGACTACAAAATAGATAATTAAATCCAAGACAATGTACTACTCAAAATAGCATCTGCAATGCTTGATTCAGTACCGGTTTAAGCTTAGTCAGAAACCTTAACCAAAAACCTTTCCGGTGAATGATATTCGCTCACATAACCTATCTTCTATGATCTATTACATAATCACTTTTCTTCTAATTTGTATATTTTCTCATTATTATCATATCAAAATGACCTATAAGATTTTATACATATATGAGTCTTTACAATACATCATGTTGGCTTACAGATAATTAATTATATTACAATACAATTCATATAAACAAAATTTGTCTTATGTCAGCCTAAGTGTCGGTATTCTTTATTGCTGGTGTAAACTAGATGTCGATGGATGACCTTGTTGTGCCTACCGGTGCCGATAGATGATGTCTATGTTGTCGGTCAACCTATAGAATCCTGTTACCGATTGGTTGCCATCAATGACAACATCAACCATTCTCATTAGAGTGTAGATTACCAACAATCTCCCCCTTTGGCATTGATGGCAACACTCATGAGAAAAATCCAAAAACTGTTGTCCAAAAATGAAGTCCAAAACTGATCCTCAAAAAGAGTGATTTCTTCTATACATTTTCCTCCATACATTTTTCTCCATACTACTCCCCCTTTGACATCAATGACAAAGGATGTCAAAAAGAGTCAAAGAATACAAAATTCCACCTCATAGCCTATAACTGGTTGTTTACAATTTGAAAGATGTCTGCCAATATTAGATTCAGGCTCTGCATGAATTTATTATTTTCAGAAATAATGGTTTCTGTCTGCTGGATCATGTCGGTTAGATAATGCATTTGTTGCTCCAGTGATCATTCTCCTTGAATTATTTCTTTAGATAGCTGAACCCGCTAAGTTGTAAGGTTGTCCAATCTTGGACCAATTTTGTTTTTCAGCTCTCAGGCCTTCAACCTTATCCTTTCTTTTTCTTGCTCTAATTTATCCATCTTTTCTTCAAAAACTGCCATTTTTTGTTCAGAAACTGAGGTAAGTTCCGGAGAACCTATCATATTATCTGCTATGTCATCTATCTCCTTTTGTGTTTTCTTAATCTCCTCATCAATGTCTTCAGTTAGGTGGTGAGGCTTGCAGGCTTTCTTATAATTCTTTGTATTCCAAAATTGTGGAATTAAGTACCGGTAATAAGGAATCAATATGCTTAGTATAGTCCTTGATAGTTTTGTCAAACAATTCACTTTTTTCTTTATTTACCCTTTCCTTAATGGTTTTTTCATTGATCTTATCTACAGTTAGAACATTTGAAGCAATAAATTTGGACAATGCATCCAATTTACCCAAAGAACCATCAATATGATCTATCTTACATGCCAGTGCAATCATTTTCAAAATTGGTAATGTATCATCAATGGCCTTATATGCTAAGGCATTGCAATCTGTGATCCCTATAATTGAATCCAAAAGAAACATATGTTACACTTGTAGGTCTGAAATCTATAGTGGATGTGCTCGGTTCTGCAATAACTTTCTTTTCCACAGATACTTGACCAATTACCTTAACAACTTCTTCCTTGTTTTCATCATTTATTACATCTTTATTTACAGTTGCTGCCGGTTTCTCACTCTATGTATGTACCTTTGCTTCTACTAGTTTCTTAGTGTCAAGCTTCTTAGCTTCCGTCAGTATTTCAATGTTCTGAGAGTCAGCAATGTTAACCGATGACTCAGAGATCTCAATGTTTGTAGCATCAGTTGTCTTAACCTCTGCAATCTCTTTATCCATTACAATATTAACATCCCGTGTATCTACATTCATAGTAAAGAGAATTTTAGAATCTGTATTAGTATCATCATGTGTTATTTCTTTAGCCTTCTTATCTAGTTGATTGTCTGTATGTACCGGTGTCCCTGAAGTTATTTGTGGGGTATCCTGTGCCGATGGAGAAAGGTTATCTATGACCTCTATAACAGGTACACTACCAATTTTACTTTTACCTTTGTCCTTTTGATATACCTTTGCAAAAGACATCCATTTTTTGTCTATCCCTTTATTCTTTCTTTTCTTTTTCAACAAAAAATATGTCCCATTTGTCTGTGGTTTCATCTACTATTTCTTTCACTCTCCCAACCATTATACTAACCTGTCAGTGACCACTCATAAAAACTAACCAGTTGGCTTCAGCAATAAGTTCATCAATCTCCTCTCTAGAATTAATAGGGTGAACAGCCAACAATGCTTCAACTTTTAACTTTTTATCCAATTCCATCACTGACATTCTTTTAGCCTCTAACCTCAAATATAAGTCATTTGGTAGGTCATCTACAACCTCAATCAAAAATTTATGCTTTCCTCTATCGTGTCCTTATCAAAATCCTTGAATGAATGATAAATTTTATTCACATTACTAAGATTACCTTCTTGTGTTATTTAATTGATCAATTCCTCCGGTGTAAGGGTATTCGGTGCCTTGGGTTGTTGTTTCTTCTTTGGAGTTAATTTCTTCTTGGGCTCTCTCACAGCCTGTTGCTTCTTCCTTAATGTTCTTGTCCTTTTAGGAGAAGGAGAAGGTACTGGTGAAGGTTTCCTCTTCTTTCTTTCAACTCTTTTTAACTCTATTGCCTTAACACTATTTGTATCAGAAGAAGTGAGAACTGGTGAAACATGAGCTACCGGTTCCAATCCTTCCAGTTCACTAGCAAAAATACCCCTTAAGCTTGTCACATTTTCCTTAACTTCTTTAGCCATTTTGGATGCATCTCTGATTAATTTTTCTCTTCTTTTTCTCTGCTTTTGCATTGAAACAACACTCTTAATAGTGTCAGCACTGCCAAAGAATTCTTCAGAAGGTTCCCTTGGTGCATCAAGAAGTGTCTTAGCATAAGCCTCGAGAATATTCAGATCAACTTCATATCCCATCTTAGTTATCCAAATGGTTCTAGGAGTAAAAACTTCCATCCATGTTTCATCTCTTTTGATTACAAAATGTATTTGCTTGTCATACTTATCCACAATACTCTGCGGCATCCTTTCTCTAGCCTTCATCTTGGTTTGAAATTTTTTTAAGTAGTCTGCTACAATGTTATCACTATTAGCACCATTGTCGGTAATAGCTTCCATGATCTGTCTACCAACAGGGATGTCATATGCAAAGTCCTTGTGACCAATGTTGAGTATCTCCTTTGTGAAGTAAAGCATTAAACACACAAGTAGATTACCAAAATAGAATGTTCCCTTCTTGTCACCCTTAATCTTTTTCAAGTTATCAAGCAGCTCATCTTTAAGCCACTCACTGATGTCAATTTTAGAATTGTTTTAAACCATTTTATATGCACTATGTATACACAAGCTAGAAATAGAATTTAACCTATTTGCATGAGTAACTCTATATCCAAATACCTGATAGTTCTGATACTTAATATAAGTACAGATCCAATAGCCAACAAGATGAGAGGGGGGGTGAATCATACAAACTTAATCTTCCATAAAAACATTAGATTCAACCTCAATAACATATACTTCAGTAATATAACCAAAACTGCTAAACATACAAACTCAAAAGCATATAAACATCATAAACTTGATAGCATGAGATTTAACGTGGAAACCCAAATAGGGAAAAACCACTATGGGATTTCGGACCCACTAAGAAATATACTCTTCTAGAGTATGCTCAGTTAAAAGAAAATCCTGTTAAAGATTAAAAATGCATTGCTAGATGTGACTCGGTTAAGGGATTTCCCTTGGATCTATTAGGATCTTCACCTTGTTAAAGGATTTCAAACACTCAATCAGAATGTCACCTTGCTAGAGGGTTTTACAAATAAGACTGTTAAGTCCACTCGGTTAAGAGATTTTCTGTCACTTTCACAAAATAACAGTAATAGAGTCTATCTGCAATTTCACATCTAAAATGCTAAAGCAGATTCTTATTTTCTCAATACAATCTAGACATACAACTAATCTTGTCCATCTGTTCGGCTTCTATACTCTGTTATTCAAACAGGTCTTCAAGCTTCTGTACTCGGTAATTACTATGTAGCATCCCTGTGCATACACTTGCCCGCATGCATTGTTTATCAATAGTTCCCTATTTATAAACAATTAGCTAACTACTTAATCTCCTTGATCACATTTCTCATGATCAATCATAGCCATCAGATATTCATGCTTGACCAGGTTCAATGCATCTTTCAATCTGAAAAACATTTTACCTCACCTTGGAACTTGTGCTAGGGTATTGCGGTTCAATCTGTGCTGTAGATCTTCCTGTCGATCTTCCATTGCCATAGATTCTTAACAAACTATATTTACGGCATACCAATCATTTAATCAGTTCCAGCTCATCATCTTCCTTCATTAAATAACGCATGTAAACATTTAATGCATTCATTTACAGCTCGGTTACAACTCAGTTACAACTCGATAAATACTAAACTTCACTCGGTAGACATTCTACCTTCATTAACCGATAGCAATAACCTTAGGGTTTACCAACTAGGTTCTTTGCTTGGTAACATAGTATAGTATTAACCTTACAATTTACAACATATGTATGATGTTAAAACATTCTAAACATCATGATCTCATCATTGTCTGACTCGGTAATAGTTGCCCATTGAATACCTTATTCATCTTATTCATCATAATCTTTCTGTGTCTTTTACCAACATCTTTATACTCTTCAAATCATACTTCTCAAGATATGGCAACATCATATTGAATTAGAAAATCAATTTCTTAACATCAATGACAAAATAATAATATTAAGACAGTAAACATCCTTGTTGAAATGCCAACAATCTTCCATTGTTTGTTATAATGCCAAATGCTAACAATACCATGCTCACATACTTCACATTTGCATCAGTGATTTCACTAACCCTAAGAGATTTGTTGTCAAATGTAGCTCTGGTTAGGTCCATAACACCCTTGTTTGGTATCTTATTCTTTTTGTCGGGCCTAGTACCGGTTGAGGGTAAACTAGTAACTACCTTGATTTCTTCCTTAGTGAATTTAAAAACATAATCTAACCACATAAACTCCCCTTGAACCCTTTTGATTTGTGAAATCCTTAAATGCCTGAAAGATCTTTGTTGCTTCTCCTTTAAAATGCCTCTACTCAATTTGTGCTCTCTTCAAATTCTTGGTTGCTTGGTGAATTGAAATGAGGGTTATCCGGTGCTTTATAACCAAAGTGTTCTCCAACAACCGCATTAAATGCTTGTCAGTTAAGTGAAATCTTAACATATCTGTCGGTAAAGAAGAAATATAACTTCTCACCATAAACCGAGGGTAGAATGCATGCTTTTCAATTTGTTGCCATACCCCCTAAGGATTATTCCTTAGTCAGATGAAGAATCTCCTACTGGTGGAGGGTTACTCTGTTCTAGCAGTGCAGAGATAGATTCATCAAATTTTTGATCTCTCTTCTTAATCCATTGTTTTCAAAATTCTTTCTTTATTTCATTTACTTTTTATTTTCCCTTCTCATTAAATCCTTTATTGTTCTCCGGTATAGTCTTGCTTCTACAAAATTTTGCAATATGCCCAATCTTATTACATGCATAACAAGTTGCATTATTCCTTTGAATAGCCTTTCCATATCCTTGATCGGTTTGTGTTCTGCATTGATTAGATAAATGTCCAAATCTACCACAAATATAGCATCTCACATTCATTCTGCAATCTGAGTTATGACCAATTTTATTGCATTTGGAACATTGATCGGTGGGTAAATTTGTATTCTGATTATTTCTAAATCTACACTGATTTTCTCTATGATCAAATTTGTTGCAATTAAAACATTTCCCATTAAATTTATAAGCATTAGGTTGTCTTACCAGTTTGATGTGATCTTGATTATTTGCAGGCCCATAACTTTCTCCATGTTCAAATCCAAGTCCAATTGTATCTCCATCAGGTTTCTATTTTTCAGCATGTCATCAAGTCTTTCTGAACTTTTCTTGAATTTGTCTTTGTGTTCATTTGCAGTGATCAACTCATTTTCTAGAATGCCAATTTGTCTCCTAAGCTCCTCTTTATCATGTTGCATGTGAATCAGATCTGTCTTTAGCATATAATTCTCATGACAAAGTCTCAAATTTTCATTTGCTCCATCATTAAGTCTCCTAGTCAAGTCTTCTTCATTCTTCTTCCTATCTTCAATATCCTTACATAGCCTCATGGTTAAATTTTGCATTTCATTCTTCATGTTAGTGTTCTCTTGCCTCAACTTCTCTGGAATATCTCTAAGAGTTTCCTTTTCATCATCATGTTTCTACATTTTCTCATGAAGTTCCTTCCTCTTGTTTTGTGCTATAACGAGGTTCTCCAGAAGTCCTTTAATGAATTCCTGGCCAGTCCTTAGATCATCTTCAATTTTGACATTCTTCAATTTTTCTGAATCTTCAAGAGCTCCTTCCAACTATTTTCTCAAACTCTTCATCAGTACCAGTTTCAGAATCTTCCTCAAGTTGTTAGGCTTTTGCAAATAGAGGACCAGGCTCTAATACCAATTATTAGATGTAATGACAGTCCCAAAGACACTGAGAGGGGGGTGGGGTGAATCAATGTCTAACCGATTAATGGAATATTTGAACTTATTTATAACTTTGCAACCCAAATTAATGTATCAGTAAACAAGTAATAATGCAGCAAAGAGAAATAACATAGACAACATAAATGCACACCATAACACAAGATATTTTGGTGAGGAAACCCAGTAAGGGAAAAACCTTAGTGGGATTTGTTACCCACAATATTTACTCACTAGCCAATATGAATAAATATTAAATACAATAGGGGTCTGCACATGCAAGAAGGCCAATAGCCTAGAGCACACTGCTCAATGAAAGAGTCTCACTAACTACAAAATGGATAATTAAATCCAAGACAATGTACTGCTCAAAATAGCATCTACAATGCTTGATTCAGTACTGGTTTAAGATCAGTTAGAAACCTTAACCAAAAACCTTTCTGGTGAATGATATTCGCTCACATAACCTATCTTCTATGATCTATTACATAATCACCTTTCTTCTAATTTGTATATTTTCTCATTATTATCATATCAAAATGACCTATAAGATTTTATACATATATGAGTCTTTACAATACATCATGTCGGCTTATAGATAATTAATTATATTACAATACAATTCATATAAACAAAACTTGTCTTATGTCGGCCTAAGTGTCGGTATTCTTTATTGCTGGTGTAAACTAGATGTTGATGAATGACCTTGTTGTGCCTATCGGTGTCGATAGATGATGTCTATGTTGCCAGTCAACCTGTAGAATCCTATTACTGATTGGTTTCTATCAATGACAACATCAACCATTCTCATTAGAGTGTAGAATGCTAACATTCTCTATGAGCAGAAGAGAGCTTAAGTAGTTCAAAAATGGAGATTTGAGTGGTAGTTCATTTCAATTGTTCAACAATTCTATAACCAGGAGAGGATGATGAAGCCAATTGTTTAGATTTAGTTGTGATCATATCTGGTTGTCTCCTTGAAGAAGTCGGTAGGTTTGATGTTGCTTGATCAAGAGTTGAGGAACTAGCTCCTTTGAGAGTAACCTTCTTTTGAGTGTGGGTCATAGCATTTGTAGTTTGTGTTTTATTTTGTTTGTTTTTTATTATGATCATGTTGCAATACTTATATTGGGAAGATTCAATCATGTTGATCGTATTGTCATTGTTAGTTTAGGTGTAATTGACTTTGGCACCTCCCTTGGATTTTGAGGAATCACCTTGTTCATAAGCAGGTAAGGGATCTTTAAAAGCTTTGTGATCAGCATTAGTCATGTGGTTTCCAACAATAATTTTTCCAGCATTGATGAGGTCTTGAATCTCATGTTTGAGTTTCATGCAGTTGCTTTTTGTATGACCCTTGTTTCGATGGTATTCACAATATTCGTTTTCTCTCCACCATTTGGGTTTAACTTTTGGATCATATGGTCTAGATTTGTCTGGCAATGTTATCAGATCATTTGCCAATAAATTTGTAAGAGCTGATTCATATGATTCTTCCAAAGGAGTGAAATCGTGTTTAGGCTTTGAAAGCCAAGGTTTTTCTTTAAACCACTCTTTTGATTTCTTTGGAGGATTTTCTGTTGCAGTTTTAGCTGCTTTGAGTGCTTGTGTGCTACTATCCAAATTAAATATTGTGGGTTTTGATTTTTTTTTAATAGTTTCTACTACTCCATCATTAACAATGTTTTTGTTGTTATCTTTGCCACATTTCCATTATTTGTTCTTTTCTTTGGAACTAGAGCCTTGTTGTGTTTCTTTTCAAAGTGTTATATCTCCTTTCTTTATAAGCACATCTTCCATTCTGAGGGCACTATCTACCATTTTGTTAAATGAAGGGTATACCTGCATTTGGATATTGTATTTCAATTCAAGTATCAGGTTATCGACAAAGATATCCATCATCTCAAAATCTAGAAGAGGCAATGAATATCTAGAGAACATCTTTCTCCAACATTGAAGAAAAGTGAGAAAAGGTTATCTTGTTTTCTGTTTTGTATTACAAAGCTTGATCATAGTGACTAGATGATGAATATTATAGGAGTATTGTTGGAGAAATAATTCAACTAATTCCTCAAAAGTTTTAATTCCCACAGGTAGACTTGAAAACCATTCCATAGCTTGTCCTCCTAAAATCCTCGTGAAAAGGTGCATGAGATATGTTTGTTCATGCATGAATTCCATACATAAAGCACAAAATTCTATGAAATGGTCTTGAAGATCTGCATTACTATCATGTTTATCAAACTTAGGAATCTCCACTCTTGAAGGAAATGGAGGCATGTAAATATTTTTGGAAAATGGGAACAGGCAGATTGTGTCTAAAGAATAATGCTTTGATGATTTATTCTTGTTTTTGATTTCTACGATTTCAGTCTGTAATGCTTGTAATTATTTGTTTACCAGCGCTAAGGGCGTCTCTTCCTCTTTAGTGATAAGGTTTTCAACATTATAATCAGTAGGAAGTTTAGTGCCTTGTTTTGCTAGCTCTAGAAAATAATCTTCTTTTTCTCTAGCCATGATAATCTTCATCATTTTTTGGAAATCTTTATCCTTTTGACAACTATTTATAATAGCTTATGTAGGTTTAGAGGCTTCAGAATCGCTAGATGAGGAATCACTGTCATTAGCATGGGTACTGAGATTGTCATAAGTATTGTGTTTAGCAGCTTGTCTTTCTTTCTTTTCTCTAGACATGATGGGAGATAAGGGTTGATCAAAAATTGGTAAATTTGATGATGAAGGTTTATTAGAGACAAGGTCCTCCACAAAGAATGGATTATCTTTTAATGAAAAGGATGATCCTTTACCTTTGGTATCTTTCTTATGAGAAATTTTGGTTTGATTAGGCATTTATGACTGATGTGACCGAGAGCTAGATGAGATGCAAAATCAAGATCAAATTGAAGCTAGTTGTTTGTTTAACATAGTGATTTGAGAGAAGTGACTGAGACTCAATCTGGTTTCAAGAATGATCTATCATGTATAAGATGTGATCTAAGTAACTTAGTTTGATTTAGTTTGATAAGTAGTTGATTGAATTAGCTGAAAGATGATCGACAAAATCGTGCAACTATACGACAGGGGTACACTATCAAGATTATTTATGCTCAAGATTATGATGACTAGTTTTATGCTTGCTGTAGACTGATTAGGCAATTTTGACTATTCTGGAAAAGTGTGTAGATAGACAAGTTTCTCAAATTGATGAAATCAGGAATTCATACAATAGAGTTTTCAGACCCAGATGACAATTTAGTAGTTCCCAGATGATAGAGACAATTTTTTGTACGAGTTGCTCCCTAAACTCGCACAATAGTTTAATGACCTCTAGATGACAATATGATGAGTATGATGGTTATTCGCACAATATTATGCTAAGAGCCAGACGACAATTCTCTAAGAGTAGAATGATAATTTTGTATACTCGAACGACAATCATTACAAGGCCAGATGATAAACTGATAGGACCAATGAAGACTTGTACGACAATAGGTATATAGCCAGATGACAATTCAGTAGACTCGTACGATAGTATTTTGGACAAAGATGAGATTCAGACACATACAGATTTTTGACGACTGACAGAGACCAGATTTTCACTAGGACTGAGTTTTGATTACTGACAGAGACTAGTTTTTGAAATGGATAGAGTTTTGATCACTGATTTGTTGATTGTTTTCTCCAGTTTTAGTATTTTAGTTTCAGTTTTAGGGATGAAAACACAGTAAACATGCAAGATTTATAATGACTTTCAAGCATAGCACGCTAACCCTACGAAAGTTGGCTTAGAGAAGAAAACCTTTGCTTGTAGACTCGGGTACACACCCAATAGCTAATCAAAATATGATCATTTAGTCTCATGTAATGGATTCTCAATACCATATTAGTTGACTCCAAATGCTAAAGGGGGCACAAAATGGCAAGTATCTTGGGAGAGTTACTATCTCTCTTGCACAAAGATTATCCCCCTTTCGGAGGTGAATTAGGTAGCCTCTATCTTATAGTTCTTAGTTAGGAATTCTATTCAAAATGACCCCTTGAAGTCATGCAAACATGATTGAGGCCTATAGCCCCAATAGGTACTGAAACAAGCTATAGTCACATAAACATGATTGAGACCATGAGGCCCTACAAAATACTCGATATGAGAGATCTCAAAGAGAAAACTCAAATAATCCCATCCTTTGAGACTTTAATCACCAAAGGCCTATTTATTATAGTGAGTTGGAATACTCAAGTCCAGTTGTACTCACTTGGGTTGTTCTCATAGGGTGATTACTTTTTCCCACTGTGACAGGCCTCCTAAAGGTACACAAATCTCAAATTTAGAAAAAGCCTAAAGGGTCTGGATTTCTGATTGTCTATGCAAACAAGAGCATACTCTCCTACCTCTTAGATTTTTCTTAAAACACAAAATAGGTTTATTCATTAAACATATAGAAATTTAAGTGCCTAAAAATGAATTTAAAGAATACACGATGTTCACTCAAATCTCCTCAGGCAACCTGCAAAAACAATGAATCTGTAGTCATATTTTTTTTGTGCGACATGTGTGTTCTTCGACAAGCATTCTACAAAAAATGATTAGATTGTGAAAATCTCAGGCAGATAGAAGACAATTATTGGCCAAATGAATTTGTTTTTGACAAACTCTGATAGGCAGAGTTATGTGTGAAAGGGCCTAGATTAGCCCAAGATTTGATTGACTCTTTCTGGTCCAAAACATCAAAAAATTTGAAAACAGACTGAAAAAAATTGCAAGCCTAGTTTGGAAAGTGGAAACCATCCAATGGGGCCTCTACAATAGAATACCTCAAGCAAAATAGATAGATAGAGATTCTGGTAGTGTTGGCTTCCCCACCATGACACTTACTTCTCAGGCATACCAAATTCTCTTACCCCAAAGATCCAGAGATCTTATAACTAGGGGATTCCTATCTCATCTTGAAGGGTGTGTGTGTGAAAAGTGGATAAGGATCTACAAGCTGTAAGACACAACACTTCAATTAAGTCATTTCATGCATGGTTAGACAAATATAATCATGAATATAAAAACCATAACAAATCGACCTATTGCCTTCTAAGAGATGCGAGTATAGAATTGATCTCATATTTGTATAAGCAATACCAGTGACTAGACTACACCAAGATGAAGGATTTAATCTATATGAACACAAGATTAAGCTAAATAGATGCAAGATTAAGCTAGATGAATGAATAGTAATAATTTTTAAACTAAGTACGCAAAAAGCTAAATTAAGATGCAGTAATATCAAAGCACAATATCGTCAATGACTCCAGAGCAAAAATTGCATAATAACAATAAATCTCCAGGGTGTTTTGAATGAGAGATGAAGGCTGAAATTATAGAGATTCAAAAGACAGACCAACGGTCAAGATCGATTAGCAATGAGCGGTTGAAATTATTCAAGAAAAAACACATTTTAGGATAATTGAAATAATTGAGAGATCAAATTCAGTTAATCTTGAGATAGATTCCAATTATAGCTTGATTGAATGCATTTAGATTAGAAGTTTGAGTTTGCATTGGAGATTAAATTTAGTTGATTCCATGTACTTGAGATAAAAATAGGTGATTCCATGCACTTTTCTTTAATTTGTTCAAGATTTTTATTTAGAAAAAGCCTTTTCAATGCAACTGAACTTATTTTCTCAAAAGCTTTGAGTCTTAATTTTAGAAAAAATGATTAATTCAATTTAATTGATTTTCTGATTTTCATGTTATCTCAATTTTTTAGAAAAAAAAAAATCTTAAGTTTGATTTATTTTCTCAATTTAATTCTTTTCTCTTGTTTTCAATTTAACTCTTTCTTTTGCAGATTAATTCCTCTTTTTGTGATAAATCTCTTTTTGTAAATTAATTCTCTTTTTTTGTGATTAAATGATAAATTTATTTATTAATTAAATATGCTAGGATATTTAATTAAATAAATAGGATAATTGATCAAAATGATTTACTTGGAATGATTTAATTAATTAAATAAATATTTAATTAATATTGAGTGATTTATTTGCCATCTAACATTAATGATTGAAGAATTAATTAATTAGGTGCTCAAGGTTGATTAATTGCCTTTGGTTAGGACCTTGGTGATGTTGTCGAGATTAGGGCCCCATGGTTTAGTTGACCATTTTTAGGGTATTACAAAGGGTACATGAGAGGTATCTACGGGGTACAATGTGCACTCCCTAAACCATCAAATGTATGGATTTTTGGCTACTAAAAATAGTTGGCTCATAGTAATGTTCTGAGGGATCCCAGTCCATTGACAGATTCTTGAAGTAAGCCACTTAAGGATTTAAATGAGCTTATTGGTGTAGAGAGGGCCTCCACATAATTCCAATTCACTCAACACTTCAGCTGCCTAACCAATATATTTATATAGAGGCTTTGAAAACCTGCCAGAGAACCCATTGGGAGAGACAATATCCTCAATGTATCACAATTGAAAATACCCTTGTGAGGTGATAAAATCCCCAATCAAAGATATTCCACTACTACGAAAGAAAAATGTGGGTGTCATTATCACCTTTCCCTCTCTCCCAAGACCTCGAGGGTGGGTGGAAAGGTACTTAATGCAGCAATGGGTCCACCTTACAAATCAAGCAAGCACTCCAAAGATGACAAACAAGAGTTCATTTACTTAGAGATAACAATTTATGAGCTAATCTAAACAAAAGGCAGATTCATGTCAATTCATTAAACCCAAATTGAAGTGTGAGATACCATCCATGTCCATTTTATTGGACCAAATTGAAGTGTGAAATTTATATAAGGAAAAGAAACACATCCTACAGGAAGATAAGCTAGTAGTTTGATTTGAGTCTTTGGTTGATCGAAACATCTATGTTATCCTTGCCACATTTTGCAGACAGACCGTTAGCACTGAAAAAATAATCAGGATACAGGGGCAAAAAGGAATGGATTTTATCAGCCTAATGCAACACATCAGCTGAACGCATGCATAATCATAAATGAATAAATGCAAAAAACAAAGTGAACGAATGTAAAATTCTGATTAAACACATGCGAAATAAAAATTGAACGCATGTGAAAACTGGTTGTTGTGTCAAATTGCAAAGTGAATCTTGAAAAATAGAGGGTTAAAAATTCATCACTTGTTATTAAATTGTCAAGCCAACCCCTTCTATTATTCTATATTTTAATATATATGCTTGGACACATCTTTGATATCTAAAATAGGTGATCTGCAACTCTGGTTTGTTGAGTTTGTGCTCAACATGTAAGGTTCTATGGTAATTCCTCTGTAGTTTTCTGCATTCTGCTTGTTGTTTGGAACCTGCAATCTTGATTTTTATATTTTGAGACATGGGGTTAGATACATTTTAAGTGAAACTTGTAAATGAGAAACACACTTTCTAGAATTGTTAAAACTAATCACAATTAAAAAGATGACACAATAAATAACAAAAATGATCTAAATGCCTTAATACACTTTTACCTTGGACGAATGTAAAATGTCTGAAGAATGGATGCAAAACACCATCTCAGCTAATGTGAAACACAATATGAACACATGTGAAATACTATGCATACGCATGCGAAAGCCTATATGTAAGTGCAAAGATCCATACACTAGACTTGCAAAAACACATAAAATAGAAGAAAGGTTAGTTGTTATAGTTTCACATCGAGTTCACCAATATTTTTATGGGATTTTCATGTATAATTAAGCTAGAATAAATGAGTAAACCACTAATAATCAATCCCAATTAGCTAATCCAATAAATGAAAATGAAATGTATGCTAAAATCAATTGAACATATAAAACTCAATCAAAACTCCCTCAATTGATTTCTTTCGTGGCTTCCAATTCTCTTCTCCAATATTGTGTTGTGTGGCTCTTAGTGTCACGTTGGGACTCCTACATAAATATGACACAATAATTTTGAAGATAGTGGTTACCAAAATGGGAGAATTGATGTGCAATTTATAGATTCTAGATGAAGAAAATGGATGGTCAAGAATGATTTGAGAACAAAATTGATCAATAGTTGAGATTGCTTGAGACAAAATTGATTGAGAGTTAAAATCATTTGATTGATGAGTTAACTAGATTGATTGATTAAATGACTGAATAGATTGATCAGATGACTAAGTTGATTGAAGAGATAATTGAATTGATTGACCTATTCCAAAAAGTTGATTTTGAGTGAGAAAAGGTGATTGAGGAGTTAACTGAGTTAATGAAGAAGATGACTAAATTGATTGGGAAGTGCTGGTTAAAATTTTTGCAAATTCTAGAAGTTTACAAAAGTGTAGCTTGAAACACAGTGTGTGAGATTAAATCTCTCCTACTTCCTTGGGGAAGGCTCCAACTTTCACTTATTACTCTATCTATTTAAAAATGATTACAATTTATGACTTCTAATCTAAGCTTGGGTGATACATCATCCTATCCTCTTTTTTCAAAATAGATGTTATTCTCTCCTCTTTCTGTAAGAAATAATTTAGAAATATAGATCAGTAATAATTCTTACACTTTCAATGTTATAAATTAACCCAAAATGTAGGAATGGTCAAATACATGAAATAAGTAAAGAAGAAAAGTTTCCATGAAGGCACAAAGTCCCCCGTTGCTTCTCTGGGATGGGAAAATAGTGTTCAAGCTCAAAGTCTTGTAGTCACTATAATCCTATCAACCTTTTACAAATAACTTTTGTAGCCCATAGTTGTGTACTAAGACAACAAAGTAAAGCACAAAGTCTTTATCTTGATATCCTATTACAACTTTTGATAATATTTTCTTGAAATAACAATATGAAGCTCAAAATATTCAAGTTATTATCTCTTTCTATTAATCCTAATAAACAAAAGCTGAAAAATGAAACAAAGTCCACAAACCAACAATTATTTCTACTCTTTAACAATATTTCCTCGACAACACCTTTACATGAGCAAAATAAGAATTTATAATCAAAATGACATAAGAACACTCTCACCATAAAATACAAATGAGTCCAACACAAAGTCTGGATGCCAAATCTTTCTTCTTATTTCATCAAGTTTGTAAAACAACAATAGGAACACAAAGTTTCACTTTTTCTCTTCACTTCAGCAGAGTTTTGGCATATAGATTTAAAATAGATGAATCTAAGATGCATATTACAAAGAGAAACCTCATATATATAGAGGAGAGTTGCAACATGAAACTAGGAAAATTACAACTAATTTGTGTCCAAGTCAAAGGTAGAGTCCTATTTGACTTAGAACTCATGCACATTTTGGATGCAAAAACTTGAATACAAAATGACACTTGAGGTGTCGAAGACTTATTACAAAATGACATTAGGCTGGAGATACATAAAAATGACTAAGTGTTTGGAGCCTCATCTTTTTTCTAATATTCTTCACCAATGGAATCTTCATGTTCTCTCTTGGTAGCCTGTATTTCACAGTCATCTAGTCCCAATGTGCTAAATATGGCATCTAGAGTGAAGTTGCAGAAATGGATGAAGAATTCCTAGAGTTGGATAAAAATGACGAAAGGGGTGGAAGAAGTGCATTTCAGACTTATAAGTCCAATTTACATTTTTTTGTATTAAGTATCATAGAATCACAAAGCTCATTTTTTGCTCATTCGAGCATCCACGTTACAAACTTATTACAAATACCAACTTCTTTCGAGAAAACTTATTACAAATACAAGCTCCTTTTGAGCACCAAACTAGAAACAACAATTGGAAGACCAAGGGTCACAACTTAGAAATCCACTTTAAACAATGAGACAAATACAACCAATAGAAGACCAAGAGTCACAACTTAGAATTCTACACAAAGGTGTCCCTCTTGGGAGTTGAACTTGGGTCTCCACATTAAGAACTCAATGCTTTAACCAACTAATCTCAACCCCTTGGATAATTTACATTCAAGAAGGGTCAACAATTATATAGGTGCAAAAAAACAAAGGAAAGAAATATTGACTTTAGTGTGAATCGAGGTTATAACCCCGATTTGCACCTAAGAAGGAATCATGGTGCAAGTCGAGGTTATAACCTCGATTTACACCTACTCTTGGCACTTGAAAAAAATGCAAAGGGAACGGTGTAGGTCGAGGTTATACCCTTGACATGCACCACTGGGAAAGGACTCAATGTAGATCGGGGTTACAGGATCGACCTGCACCATTTGGGTAATACCTCGATCTGCACCATTTCAAGGGGACTTGCTGTTAGAACCCGAAGGCAACTAAGAGGGGGGAGTGAATCAATTGTCTATTAATTTCAACCCAAATATACTTAATCAAACTTGATACATAATACCGGTAAACCAAACTTAATGCCAATAGACAGATTGGCAGTTAATATTAATACCGGTGAAACTTAATGCATATAACAGAAAGAGAAACAACATCCACAACACATAACACAAATATTTGTATGTGGAAACCTTTTAAGGGGAAAAACCACAGAGGGAAACCTTACCTACAATCAGATGATACTACTGCAGATAGTATGTGTGTAAAAATGGGGTCTGCACATGCAGAAAGGCCAACCACCTAGAGCTCACTGCTCAATCAAAACATAGAAGTCACACTGACTACAATTGGATGATTAAATCCAATGATAATGTACTGCTCAAAGTAGCATCTCCAATGTTGGATTCAATACTGGTTAAGCTTTGATAATCACCTTCAAACCTTCCTTGAACCTTCTCTATGGTTTGCTCATATTATCTTCAATATTCGCACAAACCATGTCACATAACCATATACCTAGTATATGTCCCTCTGCTTGTTACATTTATCTCACAAATGAGATCTTACATATATACCAAAACCTAAGACCAAATGTGTAGGTTGGCTCACTAAGAATATTACAATTAAATAATTTACAAATAAGTCAAGATGTGATGCATCATTTTGGCTCAATGTAATTACAACAATATCCAACTGATTAAAACATCTCCATAACGTGTCGTGCTGATCTAGAATAGATAATGCATGTAGGTCCATAACCTAGACCAATCTTCCAGTAACAACAAATATATCAACCCAATTAGACCAATAACCAAAATACCAAGACCAACTGTCCAAACCATTTCTTCAACATAACCAAGTGATCTCCAGATGATAACAAGTCATCCTTAGTGTCGGTGAACAATATAACCTGCCGATGAACCAAATACTGGTGACTGTGCATAAGTCACTGAACTTATCGGTGAACATAATGTGCCGGTTCAACATAACCAAAGATCTCTAGAAGGATAAGTGTTGATAAGTGTTGACATCAATGACAAAACCAATGCAAAATATCCATAATACCAACACTTGGTGTAGGTTGGGTTTAGTGCCCCCATCTACACCAAAATGGGCAAACTTGGTGCAGGTCGAGGTTGTAACCCCATGTTGCACCAGAAAGGGAGAACTTGGTGTAAGTCGGGGTTGTAACTCTGACTTGCACCAAAATGGGAGGACTTGGTGTAGGTCAGGGTTATAACCCCAACCTACACCAAAAATAGGACTTTGGTGATGAAATGGTGTAAATCAAGGTTACGAACCCGATTTGCACTGGACTAAAATTTTTGAAGAGAAGTGTAATTCGGGGTTGTAACCCCGATTTACACCAAAACACAAAACTAACTTAAAAGGCCTAGAGAAGGACCAAAACCTTTGAATCAAGAATCGAGAGTCCTAAATCACATGCGAGGGAGAAAAAAGACTACCTCAAAAATTGTTCATAGAGCACATGGACTACAAATTGGACAAAATTTGTAGGGGTTGTCCTATTTTTTTGACATAGCCAAAAACGACGACAACAGGAAGTTGAATAAATTGATTGCCCAGTCAAACTATAAGTCATTTCCAATTAGAATTTCAACATGTGATGTAGGAAATTGATTTGAAATTGCATTTGAGTTGAATTTTGATTTCAAATAATGAAATTGAAATGCACATTTATTGAAATTAATTAAAATAAGAATTTGGGGAATTTGAATTTTGAATTTTTGAGTTAGCAAAGAATAAATTAGTTAATTAAATAATTTAAAGAAACTATTTAATTATTAGAAATTGAATATAATTAAATAATAAAGATTTTTCAATCAAAGGTATTAATTTGAAATTAATTAAATAATAAAATATTTAATTGATTATAAGGAGGTTAAATGATTCAATAATGAAGATAGAAATTGAATAATTAGTAATATTGAAATGATGATTAAATTAGTTCAAAAGAATGACATTAGTTTAATTAAATAATTATTTATTTAATTAAGATGAATAATTAGCATATTAGCAATGAAACATTTTTTGGTGTCTACACTACCTTTTCCCCCTAACTTTGAAACTCCAAAATTTTATAAATATAAGGGAAAAGCTGATTTGAGGGATCATAACAGAGAATTCCTTATTGCTTGTATAGAGGTGGTTGACGAAGATACATATTTGATGTGCCTGTTTCCTAAAAATATCAAGGGTCAGGATTTAGAGTGGTTCTCACATTTACCCTTGAAGATAAGCTCATGGGAAGAATTGGTCGAACAATTCATTACAAATTTCTCACATAACATAAATAATCTCGTGACATTGATGGACTTATGTACTTCTAGGTAAAAAGAAGGTGAATCATTTGCCTCTTTCCTACAATGTTGGTGATCACTCGTAGATGTCCCTGTCATATTCTGAAAAGAGAGTAAGTGGACATATTCAGAGAGAATCTCATTCATCAAATCAAGTATCTAATTGGAAATCCAATGTCTCAGTGCATTCCATCAACTCATAGACAAAGGCCTAAAATGTGAGAAGGTTCTCATTAAACATGGTATCCTGAAAAATAACAAGGAGAGAAACTCTACCAGTAATACAAATAATAAAAAGTCCAAGTTCTGGTCAATGAATAAAAATGTGACAAATGATGGAGTTGTTGATGCCCGAGTGGTGAATAGGGCTCAACCTATGGTTTAATTTGTCATGGCCAACTCTAGGGCACGAGCGGAAATTTTTTTTTTTAAATATGCTTAACTAACTATCGACTTTCTTAATTAATATAATGCAACTTAGTTTGGTCTTACGATATTTGTGTCGATCAGGTAATTAAATTTAATTTAGTAATACCGATAACTAAGTTATCTATAAGCTAAAATCTTTCCCAACAAGGAAATTCACTAATCTTCATTAATAAATAGATTAAATTCTCAAGGGTAACTATTAATCTCGAATTTAACTTATTAAAAATTAACCTTATCTTTCTTAACCCTCTAAGATTCCTAAGTTTTATTTACCCTCGCAATTTAAAGCACCTTATACGAAAGAAACCCCCGTAATTTTAAATCACCTTATAATCTTTTACTAAGTTTGGCCCTCTTGGCCCAACAAGGAACTTAGAGGTTACACCTCTTTATTTATTATTATTATTATTATTATTTTTTTGTTTTAAAGAAAAATCTAATCACTCTTAGATATTAAATTCCTATTTATCAAGATCCCCTACATCGGTCAAATATTTAGAGGCAATATTCCCAACTTAACTATACCTCTACACATTAATTTATAATTAATCTACTATTATCGGAGTGTATATATATATACACATATATATACATATATACCCATGTATTTATTCCCTTATTTGTTTTATCTACGAATGCACCTCTAAAGGGGAGTGGGGTTTTAAATTTTATTATACTAAGTTATCTCCCCTTTTTTTTAAAAAATTACACCCCCCCCTTTTTATCTATCTCCCTCATTATTTTTTTGTAGTCCTCACCAATACTTAATGCTTTTGCCCTAACCCGAAGTTAGGGTTAGGGCGTGTGTGAAACCCCTCGATCTTAACCCTATTTTTTTTTCTTTTGTTTGTGTTGAGTATGTGTGTTGCATGCAGGGTGAGAGGAGGGGAGACGGCGGCCGAGCCCAACCTCCCCACCCCTTTTCGTTTTTATTTGTGTTTGCCCTTTTTTTTACATGTTGCATTGCCCAACCCGGGCGGAGCGGAGAGCATCGTGCGTGGAGGAGAGTCTGAACACGGCTGTGGAGGGTTTTACCCATAGCGCAGCACAGGGTTTTCAAAGGACGGCGGAGCGGGAAGGGAGGGGGAGCCGGCAGCGGCCACCGCAGCCACGGCACCGCCGGCTGCAGACGGCACCGCCGTAGTCTGCGGCCCCCGCAGGCTGCGGCGTCGCCGCCCACAGTCTGCGGTTGCCGCAGGCTGCGGCCGCCGCCGCCGCTGGGTGCTGCGGCCCGCACAAAACACCCTCCCCGTGGCTGTAACATCTGCTATGCTGGTCAAAATAAGGACATGTTTCGGCATAGTTTTTGTGTGATGTTTTTTTTTGTGTATAATAACTTTTTACAAGTATATATATATATATATATATATATTTAGAGGTTTATGTGTGTAAAATCTGCTAAAGTAAAATGCATAAAGCTATCTGTATAAACAGGCAGTTTTCTTATACAGGGTTATGTATATATATTTATATATTTATATATATATATATATATATTAAGGGTATATATATATATATATATATATGATTTGGTAAACTAACATGCTCAAAACAGGCAGATTTCTTATAGAGGAATAAATAAATATATTTATAAATATATATATATATATATTTACATATATATATATATATATATATATATTTACATATATATATATATATATATATATATTTACATATATATATATATATATATATATATTTACATATATATATATATATATATATATATATATATATATATTTATACTTATATTTAAATCTTATTATCAGTTTTCTCTTTTTTTTTCATGTAATATTAAATCTGTAATAAGACATTGCTGTATCATTTTGTTATATCTGAGTTTGAAGAACAGTAATAATATATATATATATATATATATATATATATATATATATATATATATATATATGTTTTGCATAATGCCATTTAAACTACTTGGAAACCCTTTATTTTTAATCATAAAGAACCAGTCATATATTCTTGCAGTTTTATTAATGAGAAAAGAGCATTTATATATATATATATATTTTTAAATACTATAAGGCTAAATGCAAATCTCTTAGAAAATAAATAAACTACAACTATTAGGATTTTTTATTTTTTTTCTGCAAGTAACGAAAAATAAATTACTGTCTTTTAACTAAATATACAGCAGCATATTCATCTTGAGGAAAATGGTGTAACATCTAACTTTAAATTCAGTTTACTCACAAATGCATACATTCCTCTCTTTTCTTTAGGCAAACATTAAAAGCAAGATGCAAACTAACATTTTATTTTTCCTTTTTGCAAAACTACCAAGTAGGAACAGCATGTTTATCCTTTGGCAAATGTAAATACAAGATAGGCTTAGATACAAAATAGTCATGGATACAAATGGGATGAGATCCCTACAATGCTTCTCTACACAATAACTAGGAAATAATACAACTAATTTTTTTTCTTCTTGAAGGAGACTACTACAAATGCTCACTTTTTCCATTCCTTACACAAACTAATACATTGAATCTGCCCTCCTTTTTTGAAAGAACAATTTCCTTTTTCAACACCAAAAAAAAATAGCAGCTTAGTTCTTCAACCCCTTTTTTTTTTTTTTGTTTCCCATGCAACCTGCAAATAAAAAAAAAACATTTTTGACCATGGGAAGCTCTCCTCCCAACCTAGGCTTACTAGAAGCCACCCCCGAGCTTGGAGAACCAAGCACTAGACGGGCTACAAACACACAAACTCTACACAAACATAGGAAAACACTTACATTCAATTTTCCCTTCCCAAGCTACACATTCACCACTTTCATGGTGACTCTTCCATGGGTGGAAGTGGACCAAGTACCTATGGGGAGAATGCATGCCAAAACAATACAACATAAGCCACCTCATGGCAACACAGATGCAACCAAAAATACTTCCTCATTCCTTATGCCCCCCATAAGGCTCATGGCCATATTTACTCCCCTTATGACCCCCAAATGCATACACAAGGCTATGCATCAAGGGTCACCAAGGACACCCTTGAGAACACTCTCCACAAGGAGAGCCTCTCACCCATGGCTGTCATACTCCTTCCACCCCAAGATCTTCCTACCCTCCCAAGAGTAGGAGATCTTGGACACTCCCAAAACAATAAGAATACAAACAAAATACAAAGAAGAGAAACTACACATTTTAACTTCAACAATAAAAACTTCATAATACACATTCTTACAAACAACTCTTTTCTCTCACAAAACAACACAAACTAACATTTACAACATAACAAGAGGAGGTAAGAAGTAACCAACCTTATCCTGCCAATAGGTTTGCTAATTTTAGTTGGGGATGAGCTGCCCAATTCCACACTAACTTTCTCCAAAATTCCACTAAAAATGCCAAACTCCTACTAACTTTTTCAAAACAAGCAAAATCTCCAAGAAAGGAGAGTGGGTGATTACTCACTAAGTTTGCAAATTCTTGCCTAAGAAGGCCTCTCACACACTTCCCAACCCCTTGGGTGAGGTGTGAGTTTCCATTGGTTGCCCTTCCCAAACTCTTGCACATTACTCAAATTGGAAAGGGAAAAGGTGGAAGAGAATGGGGAAGAGAGTTTAACTCCTAAAGGGAAGGTTCTCTATCCTAGGGAGAACTTTCTAAGTTCAATTTTCGTGCATCTTGGAATTATCACTCTTTGAAGTGACTTCATAGTCACATGGGAGAAGCCACATGTTGCAAAACACCCCTAACCCATAGGTATACCCTTAGGACCTTTGGAAAAGCCTAAAAACTTACCCTAGAAGTCCATTAAACCCTTTGGAAACTCCACTGAAGTTTACCTACGGGTCAAGCATGAGTTGACCACTCCCATGACTCCCTACCCAAGACAAATTTGGGACCACACTCATGTTTTTGAATGGCTTTGGTAGAACAAAACTCCCTCCAAGAGACAAGTCAACATCAATGACACTTAATCAGCACATGTGTCAAGTGACACAACAAAAATACAATATAAAAATCACACATGGAAAATTGGTCTCTTGAAGGATTACATAATTACATATAAATTAAATTTTACACTCAAGCATTATACACATCACAAATAAAATACATTACAAGGGAAGGGTGTTGTCTCTCCAAATAGACAACTCCCGGCTTAACAAACGCACATTGGTCTAGGCTTGGTTCTCCATTAAATTCCATGGTCACATGGATAATTTTCCTGTGCATCTCAATTAACACATTAGTAACTCCAAATAATCACAATTATTCATAATCAAATACATGGATTCCATTGCAAATCAAACACTCATACATTAGGCAACAATAATTCAATATCTCATTTGGTTTCAAATTCAATTTCACATAAACAATTAACATAATTTTCCCAAAATTGAACCATTCATAAATAAGCATCATTTTCTTTCATCAAAATAAAATCCTGCAAATTTCCAATAATGACATTCACCATCATAATGTAATTCTATTCTAGAAATCATATCTAAAGTTTCATAATCATCATGCATGAAATAAAACATCAACAAATGTCAGTGTGATCCAAATCATGGGATCATATAAGTTCTAAGTCCATAATGCATAAAGTAAAGCAACCATAATAGTCTCAATATGCAAATAACTGAAAATGTCAAACTGAATCGGGGTAGGGCCTCACATAATTGCAAGGACCTATCAATCCCTTCACTTCGAATAGGAACCAGTCTAAAGATAATAATGCAGTTTCCACAAGTGCAGTGTATTCTACTAATTTCCCAACCCCCAAGGAATAATACACCAAAGCAAAACTATACAGCACTTGGGGAAACCATTGAATCAAAACTCAAGAAATTGATCCAGACCAATATGATAACTCTGCTAGAGATAAAACCATATGAACCTAGTCCTTTTAAATTGGCTTGGTGGAATGACAATGACTTTTATAAATATCATCGAACTAAGGGTCATAAGATATCCAACTGCTACAAACCGAAGAATTTAATTCAAGATCTTATTAATCAAGGAGACATAACTGTGGAAAACACCAAAGGGTCTTCTAATACATATCATATAATCTTTAATGATCTGTTTGTCTAGGATGATAAGGGAAAGGCCTCAAGTTTAGACTTACAAGATAACAATGAAAATTACACCAGGGTCTCTTATGATATGCAATCAATAATAACACTCAGGGAGATGAAATAGTGACAACCACCACTGTCAGACCAAAGCATCTCGATGGTGCAGTTATCACTCACCGTTCAAAGGTCACACTTCAAGGAGTTCCTTCAAATCCTCCTTTGACAACAAGGAACTCAAATATTATTAACCAACTGAAGAAGAACCCTAAACAGATATCCATTTTTGAATTTCTACGCATATCACTAACTCATAAGGCAATCCTGGACAAAGCTCTTTGTGAGTTAGTTGTTCCAAGAGATATTGATGAGAATACTTTCCAAGCTATGGTTGGGAAGTTGGTTGTTGCTCCTAAAGTTTCCTTCACACAACAAGATATTCCAATACACAAACCATCACACTGACCCTTTACACTTGGAAGTCTTTGTTCATAAGAGGAAAATCAAGAGGGTGTTAATAGATGGTGGAATCAGCTTGAACATATGCACCCTAAAATTGATCAAAGCTTTGGGATATTCAAGAATTCAAATTGAACCCTCTAAAAGGATAAACAACAAAGCCTATGATGATGAGGAATGACCATCAAAGGGTGTGGTCACCTTGTTGGTGCAAGTTGGACCTGTCACAAAAGACACTACATTGTAGGTCCTAGACAAAGAATTGGGTTATAACATGTTGTTGGGCTGCCCATGGATACATTCCATGCAAGGAGTGTCATCTAACTTCCATCAATGCATCAAGTTCCCATATAACAACATTAAGATCACAATACAAGGTGATCCAAACCCATTTCAATATTGCAACTATTTGAGGGCAAGTACTAACAATATGATTCCTATAAACCAAGCTGCTTCACTCACTTCAAAACGAAAATCCTTAACAATTGAAGACACATCATCTCCTTCTACTTCAACATCAAGTGCACAACTACAAATCAAGGACAAAGGATGTGGAGAATACTCTTACTCGGGGACACTTTGTATTGGGAAATTACCTTTATCCCCAAAATATTTTGGAAGACCACCACCAAATCCAATTAATCAGAATAAAGGAAAAGAAGTGATTTGGTATGCATGCATCCTCATGCTCTTTCATCAAATGGGGGGAACTAAATGAATCTTTGGAAGATGTAAATAAATGGTTGTATAGAGATGAAGAAAATAACCCCTTAGTCAAATTTCCTTTGGATCAATATGGGAAAGGCCTCAAAATGTTACAAAGACATGGATATGATAGTACCATAGGCTTGGGGGCACAACATCAAGGGGTCATGGAGCCAATAATACCCTTGAAGAATCCAAGAAAACAAGGCTTGGGATATGGAAATGTAATGCAAAGACTAGTAGGTAAACAAGAAACTCTCGATATATTAAACATGTCACCAACAACACAACCTCCCACCAATGTAACTACCAACCCAGGATCCTCTAGTTAGAGGAACTTATCAATGGTTATGTGTGTGCCTTCATCTCAAGCAAATATATCAGACTAAACTGGTGTAACACTTCCAAAGGGATCAACTATCAGAAGACTATAGTCCCTCATTCAACAAGTTGGCACTACCTAAATAATAGAAGAAGGGTCCACAAGTCATGGAAAAATTCCATTAGTCATTAACACTGCAGAGACTCTGCTCCCTCCTATAAAATAAATTAAGGATCCTTTTGAAGAGGGGTTAGACATAGAAAAATATATTGACATTAGCAATACCTATGTAGTTGACCGATCATATGATTATCAACCATCTGTTGATGATGGCATTATTTATGAAGATAAAGAGATAGATCCCAATTAATGATGATATTATTTTGATACTCAAGCATGCACTATAACAACAACATCATACTTTGATGAAAGAAAAGACCTTTGTCTCATTTTCCACATCTTGTAGATTGGGGGTAGCAGGAGAGACCACACTTAGATTGGCTTGAGAGTGATGAAGCAATAGCATAATTTCCTTGTTCTTGTTAAGGTCTTCCATATGGAGATCATAAGGTTGGTTTTGCAATTGATTTGGATAGATCAACATAATTTGGGGAGGTAATATTATCCTCTAGTCAAGGAAATCCTGAGGAAGATAAAAATAAAAACAAGAACAGATTAGATGATTTACCAATTGACCAAGAAAGATCATCACTGTTGGTGGAAAAGTCAGAAGAGGGTGATGGTGAAACTATGTGTAAGATCCACTTGGCAAAATCCTTAAAACTCAAAGAGAGAGAGAAATTTATCTAGTTCTTTAATCAAAGATTGATAAATTTTGTATGATCATATGCATACATGTTAGTACTAGATCCAGAACTAGTCTTACATCACTTTCCACTACTTCTAGGAGCAAATCCCTATAAACAAAAGCTCAAGAAAATGCATCCCCAAATAGTTTTATTCTTCAAAGTGGAATTGCAAAAACTGCTAGATTTAGGCTTCATTAGACCCATCAACTATGAGGAATGGATTTCCCACTTGCTACCAGTGGCAAAGCTCAATGGGAGTATTAGAATTTGCATAGATTTCAAAGATTTGAACAAGGCTTGTCCAAAGGATGATTCCTGCTCTCGGACATTGACATGATAGTAATCTTACAACCAGAAATGAAATGCTCTCCCTAATGGATGGCTTCTTTAGATACAATCATATCAAGATCACTTTAGAAGATCAACATAAGACCATATTCACTTGCCCATGGGGGAAGTACTATTGAAATGTAATGCCATCCGGGCTTAAGAATGTTGGAGCAATGTATCAAAGAGCCATGACAATGCTATTTCATGACATGATCCATGATATCATGGAAGACTATGTCGATGACTTGTTGGCTAAATCTAAAAATAGAGATGATCACCTAGATTTACTTGCTAAAATATTTGATAGACTCAAACAATAAAAGGTCCTGTTAAATCCTAAAAAGTGTGTGTTTAGAGTGACAATTGGCAAACTCTTGGGGTTTATTGTCTCCAATAGGGGTATTGAAGTAGATCCAGCAAAAGTGAAAGCAATTTTGGAAATGCCTCCATCTTCTAATTTAAAACAACTGAGGAGTCTACAAGGGAAGTTGCAATCCATCAGGAGTTCATAGCACAACTAGCAGACAATGTCAACCTTTCCAACATCTTCTAAAGAAAGGAGTGATTTTTAAATGGACGGAGTAATGTCATGAAACCTTTCAAGATTTAAAGGATTATCTGTTATCACCACCAGCACTAGGAAAACCCCTGCTACTATATATCTCTATAAAAAAATTCATCCCTAGGAGCACTTTTGGCACAACATAATGACCAAGAAAAAGAGTGGGCTATTTACTACATAGGTAGGAAACTAGTGGGATATGAGCTAGATTATACTCCCATAGCAAGAGCATGCTTGGCAGTGATATTTGCATCTCAGAAGCTTAGACAGTATATGCTCAATCACAAGGTACAACTCATTACTAGATTTGATCCTCTAAAATACCTTTTAAGCAAAGCTACATTGGCAGGAAGATTGGCTAAATGGGTCATGATCCTTAGCAAATTTGATATTGAGTATGTAGACTAAAAATTCATCAAGGGGAAAATTATAGCAGATCAGCTAGCAGAAGCTCCTATTTAAGATAATCATCCCTTGCTAACAAATTTTCCTAATGAGTCAATGTTTGCTTTGACAACCTCCACAAAATGGAAATTGTATTTTGATGGATCCTAAACTAATCGTGGACCATGCAAAGACATTCTCTTTGTAACACCTCAAGATGATTCCATCCCAAATTCATACAAAATCACTTTCCCTTGTACAAATAACATGGCCTAATATGAGGCTCTCATTTTAGGACTTTGCACCGCAGTACAGTGGAAGATCACAAATTTGCATGTATACGGTGACTTGTAGCTCATAGTCAATCAAGTCAATGATGATTATACCACCAAAAATGACAAATTGATGCCATATAAAAGGATGTTGGATGAATTCAAATAATATTTCAACCATATTGTCTTCAAACAACTCCCTCAAAATTAGAACAAAGCAACAGATGCCATGGCAACTATAGAGTCTCTTCTCGATATGTCGAGTAATGAAAAAATAGTTTGAGTTCCTATTTGAAGAATTAATGGTATTGACATATGAAATCCCTCAATCATAATGTGTGTGCATGATAGTTGGTCTAGACTCACCATGGTTTAAGGATATATATTCCTATCTTCATGAGCAATACATGTCTCTAGATCTCTTCCATAATAAACACAAGACATTAATGCATCAAGCATCCAGGCATGTCATCATTGCAGATACCTTGTCCAAGAAAAACTTAGATGGAAAACTTCTTTGATGCCTTGATTTTGAAGAAGCACAATTGGCCTTAAAATAAGTACATGATGGAATCTATGGTGCCCATTCTAGTGGCCTTGCCCTAGCAAATAAATTACAACGTACATGATACTATTGGCCAACCATGGAAAAGGATGCATACGAGTATGGTCAAAAGTGTAGACAATGTTAGATACATAGAGATCTTATTCACACACTTGCTCAGGATCTTCAACCTATCACATCACCATGACCCTTTTCACAGCGAGGACTTGACCTCGTAGGAAAAATCAACCCTACCTCCTTTAATGGGCATTAGTTCATTATGACAGCCATTGAATAATTCACCAAATGGATAGAAGCAATTCCTCTTACATACACAACCAATAAGAAGATATCAAATTTTGTCTTCAACTACATTATTTGGTGGTATGGAGTGCCAATGTTTATAATAACAGATAATGGATTCCCTTTCAAGAATCAAGAAATGCACGGGTTATGTGATCTATTACATATTCAACATCACTTTGCAACTCCCTACTACCCTCAAAGCAATGGCCAAGCATAAACAACAAACAAGAAAATCCTAAAAATCCTTAATAAAGTTGTTAATGAAGTAGGTTGAGACTAGCATCATTAATTGAATCCTGCTCTTTGGGCCTATAGAATAGGTGTTCGTACAACTACAAGTGCTACCCCTTATTCTTTGGTCTTTGGCTCAAAAGCAACTTTTCCTATTGAAGTAGAGCTACCGTCTTTGTGTGTCTTTGTAAAACACATCATATTCAAAGAAGACTATCGAATAGCGAGGTTGCAAGAACTATAAATTTTTGATGAAAGTAGATAGAGTGCACTGAATCATCTACAAGGATAGAAGAACATGCAGAGAAATATGGCAGAAAGAGAACAATCAAGAAAATTTGAACCAAGTTGGTTGGATCCTTATGTGATCACAAAAGACCTTGTCAAAGGAACATATAATTTTTCAACAATGGAGGGTGATCCATTATCTAAACCAATCAACAACATGCATTAAAAAAAGTATTATATCTAATGGTTGTTTAAGTCTACCTTTTCTTTTAGTTCTTCTTTCTTTAGTTTTTCTTTGTTTGCATTGCATTTGCATATAGTTTCTTAGGTAGAACACTTTTTCTTTTGACAAGAGGGTGCTTGTGCTAGTTTGTTGCATGTTTTCACTTGAGAAATTCAACATGTTCACCTCATTTCTTAGATATTCACTCATGAAATTTCTAAAATCCAAGGTTGCTTGTTTTCAGTGTCACCTTGTGGTTAGGCTTTGTCTTTAGTTGGGTAGAGGATTTACTATTGTCTCTTAATCTCGTGGTTGCTATATCTTTTACACATTAATAATTTTCTCTAAGTCATTGTAGATACCTAGTTGACAACGTGGCTAGTGAAAATTCTAAAATCCTACTTCAATGCCACTATAATTCTCAGACCCATGTGGGCTTCATTGCTTACAAGACAATGCAAGAAAAATATAAAAAACATGCTTAAAGACATATCAAATGATCAAGGAAAAAGAATGAGCAAGAAAAGAAATATTGAGAAGCGAAAAGTAAACAAAAATGCATTAATGTCAAAATCTTGGCTTTGAGAACATATAAGTAACTCCATCGGGGCTATAGACGTTTGGCTGACAATGGAGCAATACTCATGGGATTATAGTGATAACCTTGTCAGGGCTATAAATGTCTACTATTAGCGAGCCTCTATCCAAGATGATTTGGAGTTAGGATACCTCACGTAGGATTCTAAGGCTCACAAATGGTCACAAGAGCCGAAATAAACCCAATTGCACACACATAGGTAATCGAAGACAAAAGTATCAGGTGTTGATGGAGGATCTTTTTTCTTCTCTAAATGCAAATCCTAATAGCTTGGTGCATTAAGTTGATTCATCCGAGTGTTCTTGATAATGAATTGGATCCTTATCTCTAAAATCTATTGCAAATTGTGATTTCCTTGTTGCATGACAAAGTGACGAATTCACACAATTGCCTTTGTTTGGATAGGAAAGTCCATTTTATCTTTGAGCAGTTCTACATAATAAGAGAATTCATGTTATTTCAGTAGTCATTATGTTAAGTACCTAGTCTGTAAATAACGCATGCATAGTTATTAGTTGCATCATGTGAGTCCACAAAATGGGAGCATAAAGTCCCAAAAAAATCATAAAAATCAAATAATGTCTTGAAAAACAAAATTCAAAAAAATCAAATAATGTCCTGAAAATATGCAAAAAAATCAAATAAAGTTCTAAAAAAATACAATAAAATCAAATAAAGTCTCGAAAAAATCCAAAAAAATCAAATGAAGTCCTCAAAAAATCTTAAAAATCAAAATAATGTCCTGAAAAAAATTTAAGAAAATCGCATAAATTCCTAAAAAAATCCTAAAAATCGAATAATTTCTTGACAAAATAAATCCTAAAAATCAAATAATGTCCTAAAAAAAATTCTAAAAATCAGAAAAAGTCTTGAAAAAATCATAAAAAATTAGAAAAGGTCCTTAAAAAAGCACAAAAATATTGAAAAACCTAAAATAAAATATTGCAATAAATTGTCACATATACATCAAACACTTGAGAAGATATCCAACAAATACTTCATATGAAGTTCAACAATAGATAAACTATTATTCCAAGATCTACAATCCAACCAATCAATTGTCTTATCAATCAGATCATCCAACCCTATCAATCAATCATCATCTTGTCTTAAACAAGGAAGGGTACACTCAAAATCAGATAGATTGGTCTTACATTGGGTATTCAGTCTCTTAAATTAGATATCAATCATCACATAAAGCTCTCAAACAATGACATAGATCAGTATGGCTACTGGATTTTGTCCTAGTATCTTTATCAATTGGTGACAAGTCATGTTCTTATGCTACTCAAGGATGTCCACAAGTGACTAGACAAGTCGGGATGGTTCATGGTCTTTTTCTTTATTTGTTGTTTGTGGTGTGAACTGATGAAGTTCTGGGACAATGGAACTTTGGGTGTATGTGTTGGTACATTCATTCAGCAATTATACTATGCAAAAATGAAAGTCAAGGATAGCTATGTTTGTGACTATTGCACATACCTCAACCCTTAGTGCTACACACAAAATGAAGGGGTTCACTCCTTGTCTGCAATGTGTTTGTTTCTGCAATGGGATATTGGTGCAGGAGCACTTTATCAACAGTCATGTCATGAGTAATTTCATAAGGTTTTGAGTCTATGATTGTCTTTAAGGTCATTTGGATGTAATTCAAGGCATGATGAGTCATTTTGTAAGGCAATGTCACTCATTTGTAACAAGTTGCTCAAGTTGAGTATTTGGGTTCTAATATGGTCAAGGAGGTCAATCTTGTGTAAAATATTCATGAAAGGGTAACAATGATGCAAAAGGTTGTTTTGAGTCCATTACAAGGTTTTCAAAGTGTCTAAGTGAAATTTAGAGGTCATTTTTTCTAAAATGTGAAAGTTGTCAATGATGTGAAGTGTTGTCAAGCAACAAACCATGTTCTAAAAGTTGCAAACCAAGGATGTAATTGGTCTTGGGAAGTTGTAAATTATATATGGATGTGTGAAGGTTATAAAATCCATCATTTGATCGAATCCAATGGGGGTGTGTATGATTGGAGGAAGGAAATGAATAACATTTGAAGTTTTTACAAATTCCACATTGTTTTCTTGGTATTGCAGTTTGATCATTCACATTTTTCTTTATGAAAAATCCTTTGTCTCCACTGCAAATATATTGAATATTATAATGGAATGAGTTAACTTTGTCTTCCCTTTGGTTTCATTTAATTTCAATCACTTTGAAGCAAGTTATGCACGTTTTGGTGAAAACTGTCAAAACCTTCAATCAAGTTTACCAGTTTTACAAAAAATGTTATAAGTTTGGATTGAACTGTTGGATCTTTCTATAAAGTTTATGGATGGTCTATATTGAGGTTATCTAAAGGTCCACCAAAGATATTTTCTAAATTTTTCCATTTTCAAAAGATATTAATGACTGTCCATCTGCATTTTATTGTGAAAAATAGACAAATTAAGATTTGGGACAGTGATAGGTTGGTTTGTTCACTTTGTTGTAAGGGGACCTCTCTATGTTTATGAATATTTTAAGGAACTATTAGTTTTTTTTTTTCATAAAGATAAACCCCTCTTGATGTGCTTTGGAACTTATTGGAAGAGATCAACAAAAGACCTTTATGTTGACTGTCACAATTAGGACAGTATTTCAGTCATAAAAAATGCAAGATTGTTCGTCTTATTTTTCATTTTGGACTCACAAGAACTTAAAGAATTGTTGATAGTTCTATATGGATGGTTTGTTTCATGATTTTCTACATCAAATTGGTATCATAGCTAGAAGAACCTGAGTGTGTGGGTAGAGCACCGAAGGAAGCAATCCACACCAGGACCTAGCCCAATAAGATTTGAAATTTTGCATTTCTAGTGTGTTTGGTTGCAGGTGTTAATCCATCTAACTGCAGAGAAGGTGTTGGAATAGGTTCAGAAAGAAACTAGTTTTTGGTGGCCAAGAGACTATGGAGAGAGGCAACGAGGGGACTCCTAGGTGAGGCAAAGGAAGTATGAGTTTGTGTGTGTGCAGTAGGAGAGGTAGATGCCTGAGGAACACCTTGAGTTGCAACCATTGGATACTCCATGGATGGGAGTAGTTGAGAGGTTGGACAGTTTGTGTTCTTTTGGAGACTTTTATTGTAATAGAGGCATGAGAATGTGATAAGATGAAGAGGCAAAGACAAAGATGAAGGTGATGATTTTAATCCAAGGCACTAATTTTTTTTCTTGTAGGTTGATGTTCCCTATGTTTCCAAGAGACTTGGAAAGCTTTTAAGGTTGGCGATATGGTGCAGAAGCACCTTGTAAATAGTCATGTCATGAGTAATTTCATAATTTTTTGAGTCTATGATTGTTTTTAAGGTTATTTGGATGTAATTCAAGGCATGATGAGTCATTTTGTAAGGCAATGTCACTCATTTGTAACAAGTTGCTCAAGTTGAGTATTTGGGTCCTAATATGGTCAAGGAGGTCAATCTTGTGTAAAAGAGTCATGAAAGGGAAAAAATGATGTAAAAGGTTGTTTTGAGTCCATTACAAGGTGTTGAAAGTGTCTAAGTGAAGTTTAGAGGTCATTTTTTCTAAAATGTGAAAGTTGTCGATGTAAAGTGTTGTCAAGCAACATACCATGTTCTAAAAGCTGCAAACCAAGGATGTAATTGGTCTTGGGAAGTTGTAACTTCCATATGGATGTGTGAATGTTATACAATCCATCATTTTGTTAAATCCAATAGGGGTGTGTATGATTGGAGGAAGGAAATGAATAACATTTGAAGTTCTTACACATTCCACATTGTTTTCTGGGTATTGCAGTCTGATCATTCATGTTTTTCTTTATGAAAAATCCTTTGTCTCCATTGGAAATATATTGAATATGATAATTTCATGAGTTAAATGTGTTTTCCATTTTGTTTCATTTAATGTCAATCACTTTGAAACAAGTTATGCACGTTTTGGTGAAAACTGTCAAAACCCTCAATGAGGGTTACCGATTTTACAAAAAATCCTATAAGTTTGGATTGAATCATTGGATATTTCTATAAATTTTATGGATAGATTATATTGAGGTTATCTAAAGGTCCACTTAAGATATTGGCTAAACTTTTCCAATTTCAAAAGATATTAATGATTGTTCGTCTGCATTTTATTGTGAAAATCAGACAAATTAAGATTTGAGACAATGATAGGTTGGTTTGTTCACTTTGTTGTAAGGGGACCTCTCTATGTTTATGAATATTTTAAGGCACTATTAGTTTTTTTTTTCTTCATGTAGATAAACCCCTCTTGATGTGCTTTGGAACTTATTGGAAGAGATCCATAAAAGACCTTTATGTTGACTATCACAATTAGGACAGTATTTCAGTCATAAAAAATGGAAGATTGTTTGTCTTATTTTGCATTTTGGACTCACAAAAACTTAAAGGATTGGTGATAGTTCTATATGGATGGTTTGTTTCATGATTCTCTACATTAGATATTATTTACACCTTGGTTCCTTATACCCTAGTGTACAATTCTCCATTGAAACATATTAAGGTTCAATGATGATAATGTTGCGCTAAAATAAAAGGCACAATAATTCATTGTGGTTTATCTTTTTAAATCTCCTAATGTCCATATTTGCATTTCTCCTAATTCTATCTCAAATCACTTCTCATCATTCTACTAACTTACTAACAATTCTTCTATGAAACATCGGGTCAAACAAATGTACTCAGGCACGCAAAAACAATGCATCATGCATTCATTATTAGGGCATAAATACATTTGCATCCATTTTTTTTGCATCTCATTAAGTCTGTAGATAAGATCATTTATGTTACAAATACATATAGCATCATTTTATCCATTATCATATAGATTCATTTATCACATAATTACATTCATACAATAGATTGCATTGCATATAGAAAAAAAGTAGCATTGCACATATAATCATAGCTTCATGCATCATATAAATCACCCATCATATAGAACATGCATAATTGTATCATACATCACATCATAATAAGAAAAATGCATATAGGAATCACATAAAATATCATATAGCGCATCATCAAAAATACATCTCATATATATATCTCAAAAAAATATGACAAAGTATAACAATCTACAAATGACTCGAAGGCTCAATCAAAGTCTCAAACAACACTGCCCCTATGAGGAACCTGTCCACTAGATCCTGCTCCTGGGTGACCCGGTGGTGGACAAGGTGGTCCCATAACACCCCCAATACTAGTTTCATGACTCCATGATTTGCACAATCTACTTCGTGACCTATATGACCTATAGATCTATACTCTTTGACCCTCAAGAAATGCAGCTTCATAGTGTTGGCACCAGTATAATGCCTCCTATGCAACATCAAAAAGTAAATTGGCCTATGTATGAATATTTGTCCCTGGAGCAAGATAATTTTGACATGCATCAATGCAAAGTTGTGCCCATTTTATGACATCATCTCACTCACTGTGAAATAAATCTCTCTCTACCATGGCTAAATCCTTCTCGATATGGAGCCTATCTCTCTCTGCTATAAGACCATCTCGCTCTTGGATCCAAGCCTCCTACTCCTATGCAAATCTGGCTCTATCATCTCTTCTACGGTGATGCTCAACAACCAATGCATCTTGTAAGCCATGTAAATGGACCCTAAGGCTTGGGGATCAAGAATCTAGGCCTTGTCCTCCCCAACAAGAATATCCTCCATCTCAATAATCTCCTCATCTCCACCCACATCTCCTCCTACTTCCATTTGCTCATCCCCGACATCACTATTATCATCACCAGTCTTACTATCTCCACTCTTTGAGCTAGATGACCAAGAGGAAGACGCATCAAATTCCCCACCAAACTATGTATCTCCTCTAATATCTATCTCAGTATCCTCCTCCTCCTTAATTGCCACAACAATACCTCCTCCTTTCCCCACCCTACCTCCTCTCTGCCCTCCTCTCCTCCCATACCCACCTCTCATAGGAGCCTACCCTCTAGCATCACCTCCTCCATCACCTCTTTGTTGCCTCCTTCATTGCCTCATTTGTCCTACTATGGGTACAAAAAGATCGGTCAATGGAATAGGATGATGAGTTGTTCAATAGATGTCATATTATGGTGTGGTTCCTGAATCAGCAACACTTGTTACCCAACCCCATTGTACTGGTCATAAATTGTCAAACTCAACATATGCATCATGTGGACTAATGCAAGTCCCCCAATCTGAAACCTCGCAAGTCGATTGGTCAAAGTAAGTTGTAACTTAAGGAACACCCTGTACCTCACTGAATTGTCTTAGGACTTGATCTGAAAGATGAACATCTATGATGCACTATGTCATCATTGTCTAGCTAATAAGATATTGTTTCTACCGGCAATAGGGAAGTTGTTGTCCTTCATCTGCCCAACTGCGGCAATCCAAATAAGGTCTCCAAGTATAATGTTGAAGTACATCAATTGCATGGTGTTAGTATAAGGTGTTACCTATCCCTCTATGTCAGATGACATCCATGTAACTATTGGTAAATAGATTTTTCACTGTGATTGTTTCCTTAAAATTGACCTTGTTTTCCCAAAGAGCAATGACAACCGTGCCAACAGTTAGAGAGATTGAAACAAAACCACAATCATCTTCTACATTTGAGAGGGGTAGCCCCCTCATATGATGGGGGTATTTATAATTTTTGTTTACTAACCTGAAAGTACAAAAAGGAAGGAAAACAAAACTAAAGAGGATGAATAATAGAAATCGATTAGTGAAATGGGAAATGATCTAAAGAAGGTAGATAGTAAAAAAACCGATCCTCACGAGATGGAGCAGAATGGTAAGGATTCAAAGTATGGACAAAAAGTCAATAAACAAAATGAGGAATCAGAAGAGGATAAGATAGAGTTAGTCTCAGATAAGTTTGAAAGTAAAGGAGATAAAAATCCCATAGATAACAAAGAGGAAGGAGATAATTTCAACCTTGTATCAAATTCTCAGGATCTGGACAAAGGTACAGATTGGTTCTAGGAGGCCCAACTTGATAATATTCTGGATCAAAGGGTTGTCAGAAATCTCATTAGTTTCCCCAGCAAAAGTAAAGTTAACCATTCTGGAGGAAAAAGGTCCAAAATGGGGAGATGAGGAAGACATCAGAAAGGCATTGGGAGAGTGAAACAAAGCAAGAGAAGGAAGAAGTAGCAGAGGACAAAAAAAAGAACAAGCAAAAAAAAAATAACATTAACCTTATCAATAGTACGATGACTAGAAATACCAGAAGCAGGCTAGGCTTGGGGATGTGGGGGCGCAACACACTTCTCCAGGAAGACGTTCAAATGCAAAAAAAAGATCAATGGAAACAAGCTAGAATATAGCAGATGGTACTCAAAGAACCATCTTTGAGGTAGGTATTTCTAAAAATCCATGAAGATCATCTCTTGGAATATTTGAGGACCAAATAGCCCTCACAAACATGATTTAGTTAAAAATATGATCATAGATAAAAAAAACCTTGATATTTTTTTGATTCAAGAAACTAAGATGGTGAAAGATAAAGTTGCAAGCTTGAAGATGTTCAAAAATGGAGGAGTTAGTGGAGGGAGTTCTGAAGGTGCTTTGGGAGGAATTGTTACCTTCTGGAACAAAAATAATGTAGAAGGTGAGGTGTTGATTCAGGACAACAATTTGGCTTGTATTAGATTTAAGCATCTTAAAAATTGCACTACTTGGCTCCTAACTAATTTATATGCTCCTAACACTAAGACTGGTAGAAGTGAGCTATGGAGATATCTTACTAGGTTAAGAAGCAGGTTTGCTGAGGACAGTTGGATTATCATGGGAGACTTCAACACCCCCTTGAAGCAAAATGAGAAAAAGGGAGGGAGTAAAGCTAATCTGGACAGTAGATTGGACTTGATGGACTTTATTAACAATAATGCCATCCATGACATGGAGCTGCAAGGAGTTAAATTCACTTGGACCAATAGAAGAAGTGGGGAAGATTTGATTCGGGTTAGACTTGATAGAGCTCTTCTATCCTTAGATTGGTTTAACCTTCATGACTGCTCTTTATCTTCTCATATAAGGGCGGGAATTGATCATTATCCAATAACCTTTACGACTAAAGCTAAGAATAGAAGGAGGCATTTCCCTTATAGATTTGAAAGAATGTGGACTAGGCTCCCATATCTAGAGAGTAAGATTAAGGATTGGTGGCAAGTCAGTATTGAAGGAAATGCCATGTATAGAGTGGTTAAAAAGCTTAATATTATTAAAGATAATGTTAAGAAGTGAAATAAGGAATGCTTTGGGAATATATTTGCCTCAAAAGCCACTATTCTTTTAGAGCTTAAGGAAATCCAGGTTGAGATAAAGAATAATGGTCATACTAATACATCTAGAGATGCTGAGGATTCTATTCTTATGAGATACCATGATATTATTACTAAAGAGGAAACATACTGGAAACAAAGATCAAGAAATGTCTGGTTGAAGGAAGGGGATAGGAATACTAAATACTTCCATATGTCCACCCTAAGACATAAGGCCATTAATAGAATACCTCAGATTAAAGTGATTGACAGATGTGTTGAAGAAGATGAACCCATGAGCAGGGCTGCTATGGACTTTTTTTCCAACTTACTTGCTAAAGATCAGACTTTGGATATGCAAGCCCAAAAGAATCTCCTGGACAGTATACCTACCATTTTAGGGGATGACTAGAATGCTTACTTGACTACTATCCCTTCCCATGATGAAATTCTGATAGCTATCAACTCCTTCGAAGACAACAAGGCCCCAGGTCCGAATGGTTTTCCCATGTTTTTCTTTCAAAGGTATTGGTATATTATTGGAGATGATGTGTCCAGAGCCGTGAAAGAGTATTTTGGTGCCATAAATTTTTTGAAAGAAGTTAATGGTACTTTTATTGCTCTTATCCATGAGAAGATGGGGGCTAACACCATGGATCTCTTTGGACCTATAAGTCTATGCAACTCTCTTTATAAGATAATTTCCAAGGTTCTGACCTCTAGAATCCTAAAGTTGCTTCCTTCTATCATTTCACCTCAGCAAAGTGGTTTTGTCCCAGGTAGACAAATTTTGGATTCGATCATCACTGTCCATGAAAATATCCACTCTTTATCTTTCTCTAAACAAGAAGGTTTTTTTCTGAAGCTAGACCTCTCTAAAGCCTATGACAGAGTGGATTGGGATTTTATGATGGATGTTCTCTCTGCTTTTGGCTTCAGCTCTAGAAGTATTAGTCTTATCAGAAAATTAGTCTCTTCAGTTTATTTCTTTGTTTTAATGAATGGTTCTCCTTCTCCTTTCTTTAAAGCTTCTAGAGGCCTTAGGCAGGGGGATCCTCTATCCCCGGTTATCTTTATTATTTTGGCAGAGTGTCTGGGGAGATGTATTAGGAAGCTAATTGAGAAAAGGGAGTTTTGTGGTTTGAATCCATCTTCTACGGATCAAATATGTTCCCATCAGTAGTTTGTTGATGATTCTATAATAATGGGGAAAGCTACAGTGAAGGATTCTAGAAGTTTAAAGAAGGCTCTGGATAGCTATGGAGCTGCTACTGGACAACTTATTAACTGGTCTAAACGCTTTGTTTATTTTATCAATACCTCGAAGAGAAGGAGGATTAAAATTAGTAATATCTTGGGTTTTCAAGTTGGAAATCTTTTAGCCTCTTACTTAGGGCTACCCTTATGACATGATCCACCTGATTCTTTTTGGGGAGCCTTGGTGGACAAATTTCATAAGAAGTTGGCTGGCTGGAAGGGGGCTCTTCTTAGCAAGCTGGTAAGGTTCAATTGCTGAAATCTACTCTAAAAAGTATCCCCCTCTTTTCCATTAGTCTATTGAAAAGATTTAGAGAACTTTTTTATGGATTGGGGTTGAGGAGAAGAATAGAATGAATTTGATTGCATGGAAGAAGGTTCACAAGCCTATAAGAAAGCGAGGACTGGGTCTTAGAAGAATAAGAGACATAAATGAGTTCCTTATGGCCAAGCAGGTATGGAGAGGGTATAAAAATCAAGGAGAATGGAAACTAATATGGGACAAAAAAATATAAAAGTCAATGTCTGACCCTTCAAAGCTTCCTTAAAGCGAATAATGTCCCAATTGGGTCCAATATCTGGAAAACTGTTTCTAGAACTAGAAACTTAATTGTCAAAGGTGCAAAATGGAAAATGGGGAAAGGGAATCTTATCCAATTCTGGGATGATTCTTGGCTACTGGATTCCCTTTGAATGAAGACCCTAAGTGGAGCAGCTTTCAGAACCAATGCAAGGAAAGATTTGGATCTAAGGTGGATGATTACTGGGAAGATGGAAAGTGGAAGGATTTATCTCAGGTGGATTAGTCCTTGAGTAGATTGAACAAAGTTATGAACTCTATGGTAAGGGTTGAAGAGGAAGACCAATTAATTTGGAAACTCACAGCTACTGGTACTTTCACTGTGGCTTCTTTGTATCATCAACAGTTCTCCAACATGGAAAGCCCATGCTGGGCTAAGGCATGGGTGAAAGGCCTCACCCCTAAGATTGACATTTTTTTCTGGACAACCCTACAAGATAAAATTCTAACTACTGAGAATATCATAAAAAGAGGTATTAGTATGCCTAGTGTTTGTATTCTATGTAAGCAGAAGGAGGAGACCATTAATCATATGCTCTTTCATTGCCCTTTCTCTGCTGATGTCTAGGGAAGCTATCTGGACCACTTCAAAATCAGTTGGGGTTTCCTTGAGTCGATTCAGGAGGTGTTCAACTCTTGGCATCATCCTTCAAGGAATAAAACCACAATTTTATTATGGAAAATCGTCCTTCCTCATATGTGTTGGGGTATATGGAAAGAGAGAAATGATAGAATTTTCAAAGAAAAGGTTTCTAAGGCAAAAATTGTGTTTGAGAAGATAAAAAGAAATATAGTGGAAAATATGAATATCATAGGAGGCATTGATAATTCCCAAGATAATGATGATCAATTTATCTACAAAAAGTGGAGATTAAAGGGTCGTGAACACTCTCAGATCAACCCTAGAGAGGGTGTGATATGGAGCAGCCTACCCAAAGGATGGATGGAAATTAATTTTGACAGTGCCTCAAAGGGTAACTCAAGTGTTGCAGGATGTGGTGTGGTACTTAGGGACGAATGGGGGAACTGCAAAATCATAAAAAGTATTCCCATAGGAAATCAGAGAAATCATGTTGCCAAAGCGATGGCGACATACCATGGGATGATCATTGCTAAGGAAGCTAAATGTATTAAAGTTTTGTGTGAAGGAGACTCATTGAACATAATCAATTGTTTAAATATGAAATTCCCGCCTTCATGGTCTATTAGTAATGCTATTAAAGCAACTAGGAAAATCAGCGAAGAATTTGAAATGTGTGTTTTTACACATGTGTATAGGGAGGCCAATTCCTATGCTGATTGGGTTGCCAACCTGGCTTGCCAATCAAAAGACATCATTACTAGTCATGGTGAAAGTGAGATTGCAAGTGAAATGAAATCCCTGCTTAATCTGGATTGGAGCCAGCCTAGGCAATGTGGTACTTTTAATCATTATTTCTAATGCATCATCTACCTTTTTTGATGCAGGGTTACTTTGAAGATGATGAGCATTTATATAGGTGTCTTATCACAATTGTCTAGCACAGATTCTGGGCATTCTTACAAGACAACCACAGAAACCAGAGGAGAGGATATCAAGCTAAGAGAAGGAACTTCAAGGAAAGTACTGAAAAAATGGGAGGTAATAAGAAAACATTTGAACCCACCTCTTGCTCTGACTGGAAAAAGAACAACGATGTCTGGGATATCTTTCAGTAGGGGGGTTTGAATGTTTTCATGGAATGGCTAAGTGGGAAAGATCCCACAATTACTAGCTATTTCATCAAGAACTAGAAAAATGGTAAAATCTTAGTCGGGTCCCAGATGATAAATGTTGATGAGGAGGTCATTGCTGAGGCTACGGGGATGACTACTAAGGGAATGAAATTTTATAAGGATCACAGCATATCAGATAAAGTAGTGGATAAGTTTCTAGTCACGGACGAAGAGAGGAGAAATATGATTAAAATTGACAATTCCTACCATGCTCCAAAGAGGATTTGCAGGCCTTGGAGGTTTGTTTTATTTGCTTCTATTGCCTACATTACTTTAGACGGTAGGTTTACTAGAGCCTATGGGAATCACTTTGTTTTACTCAACCATTTCCGCCATGGGGAAAAGGTGAGCTTGCCTTATTACCTGGCATGCTCTATGGACCACACCATCAAGGAGATTCAGAAGGATCCTAAAGGCGACCATGCCCTCCACCAGGGGCTTATGGTCCTGATTTATAAAATGCTTAAGGGGAAGTCCACTGAAAAGCCTATCAAAGGAGAAAATGCAAGATATGACACTACAGAGAGTGAAGCTAGTGGATTGAACTTTGGATCGGAGACTGAGGGAGAATCAGAAGGGACTAGAAAAAAAGGGAGGAATAAGGCTAAGAGGAAAAGGATTGTGGTGGACTCAGACATGTCGGAGTCTGAAACTGAATCTTTAGAGAAAAAATTTGTTAAAACAAAGAAAGGGAAAGCCACTGGAAAGAAGACTCAGAAGAAGAACACTAAAAAGGGTAACAACAAAGACATCAGCCATATTCTGGTTGATTCTGAAGAGGATGGTGATGATAACAAGAAGGCTGAGGATAAGGATAAAGAAGGGGAGGTTAACCCAGTAATGGGCAACATTGAGGTTTTGAATACCACAAGTCTGCAGAAGGAGTATAAAGGGGATAAAGGTGATATTGGTGACAAGGATACCATAAAAGCTTTCTGTGAGACCATTGCTACCATGGTGAAGGATATCAACAGTCTAAAGACTGATATGAAGGCTATAGCAAGAGTTACAGTTGGTGACAAACCCTTGGTGGAACATGTTAAAGAGTTGATTGTTGTTCTGCACAATGCAGAAGCTATTGAATGTATGGTGGGGAAAATTATAGCAACAGAAAACAAGGTTAATAAAATGGGAGACACCAAGGAAATGGAAAATAAAATGAACAATTTGAGCAATAGAATCGACAAGCTGGAACTCAATGTTAAGAAGATTGTTGACCAAAATTTTCAGATCCTCAAAGATTCGGTGGATAACATGAACATCCTTATCAATAGGTTTGAGAACAAGGCTAAGAAGGATGGTGATAAAGAGCAGCCGGACAAGAAGGGTCATGACATGAGGACTAGAGCTAACACAAAGATCAAGGGTGACATCAAAGGTTGTGAGCTGGAGGAATTAAAGACCTCGGCGAACAACATGAAACAAATAGTTGTTCATGCTGAGGAAATCATGAAAAGCATTTAGCTCTCTGTCTCTATTTCTGCAGGGTTCCTTGGTCCTATCTTTTTGTTGTCGTTGTGATTTTCTTTTGATGTCTGTTACTGGTTTTTATAGGTTATGTTATGTAAGTTGATCCTTTCCGGTGGGGTCTTTTTGTCTTTTTGAAGTGACCAGGCACTTTTTTTTTCTCATAGTTTTGTTCTCCTGGCTTGTACAAGGTTCAGGTACCTTTCAAATACCTGCTTTTACTTAATCAAAATAGAAACCCCAATAGTAGAAAAATGAATACCAATTGAGACTTCACTATAGATAACGATTACAAAGGGGGTTTAAGCACAAGATAAGTTTTGACTCGCAATGATGATGAAAGAAGGGTGACAAATCTCAACATACAAAGAGATGGGTAACTCTAACACATCCAAACCAAGATACCAAAGCTTTTTTGTGTTTCACTACATCAATTGCATGAGTGATAAGCATTCCAATAGATGACAAATGATTTGCACATAGACAAAATATATCACTAACTTGACATACGATAAATTAGTAATCATAACTCAAGAAATACATCTAGAACATACGAGCTAAATGCATCCTTTATTATTTTCATAAAATTATACAATCTCATGAAGTCTTCTATACAAAGTGTAAACACAAAAGTCATCATACTATTTCTCTAAGAATTTTTCCATAGTCTCCCCTCTGTAAGAGTTTCCCCTTTAGAATGCAAAAAGCCTTGTATTTATAGGCTTGAGATAATAGCTACCTGTCACAACTACTTAAGATAACCACCTTTGAATAATCACTTAAGAAAACTACCTAAGTTAACCACTTAGGATAACTACCTAAGTTGTTACTTCTAGTGACTACCATTTTGGATACAAGTTAGGATTTACCTAATTTGTACAAAAAAATTAAGTCCAAATTATAACTATAGTTACAACAAGTGACATAAGTAACTTTTACAAAAATAAGAACTTGAAACTTGTGACTTTGAAGGAAGGCGAGATTATTGATCTTGTTCAGGTAGTTTACAATCTTCATTTGTTTTGCCTTTGATACTTTTTGAAGACCTTGAAATCGAGCATTGTCTAAACTCGTTCTCTTTGCTACATAACAAAAATTGTTATACACTTCTTCAACACAGCTGATACTTTTTAACTTTCCAACATATATAATATCATTTCATCATTAATTTCAATGGTTTTACATCAACATACACATTGGAATACTTAGATTTGAGGAATCTTCACTTAACAACAAACTCACCTCCCTCATATTTTATTTGATCCAAGGCGTGCAAATTGCCTTAAATAGTGATATTCAATTTAGTCCTACATTATGGCCTTGGCCTTTTCTAACTTGCATGTATTGATGAACGTAGATCATACATGAATGTAGGTTGAGTATTTTCCCAAAAGCTCTCGTAGGCACGCATGCAAGATGGAGAGGTGTATGTAAGGCACATAAACTGTTTGCTAGAAAGCTTTGAAATGACATCACCTCAGAAGTTGTTTGACAGAATGGCTCACGGTTTATATAAGAGAAATGCACCAAAGAGAAAATGCCAGAGCCAAATGTGATTTCATGGAGTTTGTTCATAAGATGCTATTTTAATGAAGCTTAGAAACTTTTTACATAGATGTAATTTACACTTGTGAAACCAAATTTAATCACTATGGATACTGTACTCCTTGTATGTTTTAGCATGGAAACATTGGAATTTGGCAATGAAATGCATGGATGGATACTAATAAGAATATAGAGGCACGGTAACGGTTTACAAGGAATGCCAAGTAAATTTGCATTTAATTGCGAATATGAATCAACTAGCGAAGATGATGAAAGTTATCTCACTTCAAATGGTGGCAAGTTTGTTGAATTGATTTTATTTAGCATGGTGGAGAATTTGGATGAATGTTTTGATATCTATTTACACAAACCTTGTAAATTTATCATTTAAAGATTGGTGCCATCCACACTCATAACAAGTAGGTTTGTTTTAACCACCATCAACCGATGCATCTAATATATGGTTTCACTTGACAAGAGCTTGAACAAGAAAAGATTCAAAATTTATTGCTTCATGTGAAGACAAGTTTGCAAGATTCAATTGCACCCTCGAGCAAGGAAATATAACTTATACAAGCACAAAGAAAAAATTCATTTGGATGCATCTTTCAATCATTGTGTGCCATATGACACTCTTTCTGGAAGCTTTCTATCAAACAATTTATGTGCCTCGTATATGCTCCATTGATTCAAAGGGTTTTGAGAGATTTCTCATAGAATTCATTTTGTGCCCGGCTTGCAATCGTTCCATATCATGAGATCACATTTCGTTGAGGCATTCATTAAAAAAGATTATGTCTTTTGTTTAACCTTTGTTATCTGTGGTTCCTCAAGTCATTTTAGCAAGTACATTATTCTTTAGTGATCAGATAGATCTCAAAATCCATTTTGAAGTTAGTTATACTAGCAGTTGCATGGTTTTTTTTTTTTGCGTGCAACAGGTAGCCGAGAGGACATATATATATGAGATTGTAACTAATGAGAAAGGAAGGAAAGTAGTAAAGCCTAAACCAACAACATGTAATTGTACATTTATACATGGTGGAATTGTAAAAGAGTTTTCTTATGATCAATGTAAGAGAAGGAAACTCTGATGTATGTTAATTGGTGCATTGAACCTTTGCTAACTTGAAAGAAAATTGATAATATGGAATTAGTATAGAATTTAAGAAACATGGAAATGCAATAGAAAAGAACATGAAGCAAACGCTTACATTTGGTCTGGGAGCAGTATAGTTGCACAAACAAGTATAGCCACCTTGATTGTGAGGCATAACTTGGAATTGACGCAATGGTCAAGTCCATTGGCATCTTGAGCATGTAATGTTGTTAGTTTGGTTGAAGTGTGAAAGAGTTGGGATGTTAATTTGCAGGGAATGGAAGCAAAGGTACTTTTTTTTTGTTGGCAATTGTTTGTGTGAGGTAAATAGAACATATATTGGTCTTCTGCAAATGTATGGGTCTTACATATGTTGAATGAAACATGGGAATATAAGTTAGAATTGAATATTTAAAATGGTAAGTTACAAAAGTGTAATTTTAGTGTTGGTTTGTGTATAAGTTGATTTGATAAAAAAAAGAAATTAATTATGTAAAGTAGAAGAACAATATACCTGTGATATCTGTGTTCAGCAATGACAACTACTTGCGGCAAAATTGGTAAATAATGAAGGCATATCAAATATATATTTAAAATGAAGGTAAAGAATGGTGAAGGTGAAAATAGGGGAAAATGATAAGTAGTTGCAGGTATACTTACAAAGGTTGCAACAAAGACAATAAACATTAGTTTGTTGTAGCTAAAAGCAACAGAAGAAAATATATAAATAACTGTATCAAATTTTATACCATGAAATTATAACAAAGCATGACCAATTGAAGGAACAATATGATTGGTAAATTGAACAGAAAGAGAACATATATCATATGGGACAAGAGCAAGTGAAAATTGCAACCTGGAAGTGTTTTTTAATAAATTCTGACTTTTGGAAGAAAATATAAACTTCTGCTTCAATGTATCCATATTGCACTTCCTGTAAAAAACATTAAGACTATATGGAGATGACGTATATATAAAATAAGTAGCATGCAAAGAGGAGAATACTTGTATATGTACTGGGAAAGGCAAAGGAACATTTATGACAATCCAAGAGTCGTACCTTAGCAATGGATAAATTGCTTGCAAGGTAGTTCCAATTGCACGGACAATCCATGTATTTTTGCCATTTGAATATTATATTCTTCACATTGGAATAGGTTATGCAAATAACAGATGGACTGACGATTCTATGTAAAAAACAAATGGGTGAATGATAGAATGGAATGGCATAAAAAGAATTTTGATATGTAATTGAACCCTAGTTGTGATTAAATGTTATAGCATGAAATTATAACAAAGCATGACCAAATGAAAGGAACATTGTGATAGGTAAATTGAACATAAAGAGAACATATATTGTATGGGACAAAAGCAAGTAAAAATTGCAACTTGAAAGTGTTTTTTAATAAATTCTGACTTTTGGAAGAAAGTATAAACTTCTGCTTTAATGTATCCATACTGCACTTCCTATAAAAAATATTAAGGCTATATGGAGATGACATATATATAAAAGAAGTAGCATGCAAAGAGGAGAATAGTTCTATATGCACTACAAAAGGTAGAGGAACATTTATGACAATCCAGTAGTCATACCTTTGCAATGGATAAATTGCTTGCAAGGTAGTTCCAATTGCACTGACAGCCCATGTGTTTCTGCCATTTGAAAATGTGTTTTATTGAGAAGAAATATGTTGGAAACTTAAAGTATCTACAGTTGGAAGACATACATATAAAAAGGAAGGGAAAAAGATTAACAAGTTTTGAAGATAAATATAAAGAAATAGCATCTATCACTAATTCAATTACCTGGTTTGGACTTCTATTGGTTAGAGGTGATATTGGACAACATCTGCAAGCAAGATTCTTCCTTCTTTCTAATGGTAGTATAAGCATTGTTCTGCATTGTGGAATACCTTTCAAAAGAGAAAGGGGGTTCGATTCATATACCATCAATTGACCTCACTCTTGAAATAGTTGTAAATGTGAGTCCTTGCTTTTCAATATCACCTATGTCTATTGTAGCTTTGTCCAATGTAAGTCCTTGAGATCTGTGGATAGTGATAGCCCATGCCATTGTTAATGGAATTTGTGTACGTCTACATCGTGTTATTGGTGCAATGGGTATGTCTTTTGGATGTGGAATATCCCATGGAGGCCCATTATAATTTTGAAATTGCACTACAATGTACTTTGGCAAGTCCAATAGTTTAGTATTGTTTTCATACATAATTGCTTTTATGACACCAATAGAACCATTTACAAGGCCAACTTCAACCCACAAGTTAGCTATTAACATCACTTGCTGATTTATGCATAACAACACTTCTAACGGGAGTTGTTCATCATTATCATATTTAGCATTTGTCTGCCTTCCAATTTGAGCAATAGGAAAGTTTAACTGTTTGAGCATTCTTCTATTATGTAACCTTACAGATTCATTAGTTGCAAATAAATGGATTGATGTGTCGAATTCTTTCTTTTGTTCACTAGTTAGTTTTGTGTTTGTTTGGTTCATAAGAACCTGCCAATCATGTTGCAGTGGTTGTGCATCTCTTATATTTTGAAGCATAGTTCAGAATTTTTGTTGTCTTTTTAACGTCCCATGTTGGCGGAAAATAATGTCCAATGTTATAACAGTTTTAAAACTTTGCCATAAATTGAGGGTTGTAGAGTGTGATGCATATATAGGTTCATCCATAACATGATGAAGCTGACCAAGATTGCCCATAAGGATTATAGAGACCCTGCCAAAGCTTTCATGTTGTTTATGAGGGAATGCTTGGTGCAAATGGTTGTCTGTTTTCAAAATCAATTTTGATCTTATGAAGCTCATTTCATCTATCAGAATATACTTAACATTTTTGAACTGTTCTTGGTATGTCATCAATGATTGACCTGCCAAAGGGTACATTTCTTTAATAGGTATTTGTAGGTCTGCATGGATCGTTTTCACATGTATATTATATGTAGAAACACCAGTTGGTGTGAAGAGAAGTAATGGGGCTTTGTTCATAGTTGCAAACATGTTCACACTTCTTCTAATGCAATCTATTAAAAATGATTTTCCAGTCTCTATTGTTCCTTGCACAATCATTCGAAAAGGTGCTGGGGTAAACTTTTTACCATGATGATCAAGAATAATGTCAAGTGCAAGCTTTTGTTTAGATGATAGCAGTAAATTCTCCATGTTTGTTGGTGAGAATTGGTTGCAAGTTGGTTGGAATTGCACTTTACTTGCTAGTATGAATTGAATAGCAGTAGAATCCAGTTGTTCATCCACAATAGTTTTGCTTCATAAGTAGTTAACATCATAGTCACGTCTCCCTAACATTTGTAGCTCATTTTTTGTAAAGTTATTTGTAGCTCCCATTTGCGACAACAATTCCCACTCATACAGTTTGTATCATCTTTATTTTGAGGTGTCCAACTTTCCATAGGTAGATGAGTGCGCAAATGGTCGTAATTAGTCATTTTGAAGTCTTTCCAATTTGTTATTATTTGTTCTTTTGAAGTGCCTATATCTGCAGGAATGTGCCGGAAGGGCTTGTACAATAATAGTTCACTCCAACAAAAGATTTCAAAGTTATTACCATCTTCATGTGGAGACTCAGTAAATTGAGGATACATAGAGAGAATTGCTTTTGTTTCTCTGATTTACCACTTTGCTTTCTTATGTTGATAATTATATGAAAAGTTCTATGTTGAACGCATCAGATTTATATTGTCCAATTTAGTAGGATGTTGCATATAAGCATGGATATAATTGTTTGATAGCTTAGTTTCATTATTTGATTTTGTGATGCGATGCAGTATTTTTCTACCAACACTTAGAGAGATAAATTGTTGGCTACGACTTATGAGTGGTAATTTTTGCAGCATATGACAAGTTTCTTGTGCGCTAGTATCATGGTATGTTATTATTGCCATCATGAATTTTTGGTATGCTAACAAGATGCTATCTTTAGATTTGCTTGCATTAACTATGATTTTCAGCATGTCAGTGTAGGATTCTGATTTTTTTTCTGATTTGGAAGCATATTTTGAAATGTACTAGACGACAAATTTTTTGAGGTAACAGGTTGATAATCAATATTAGCTCTCCATATTGAAAGCATGTAAGGATTGTGGATGTTCAAACAATCATCATTTCTTGCAGCTTTATAGCATGGGTTCTTGTCATTGTCAATTGTCAAGGTTGACATATGTTATTCAGCCCATGGAGCTTTGTAACAACATTCCAATGTGTTTCCCTTTTTTCTAAGGCATGCGTGTTCTATGCATTTTGTGTGTCTTTGAAGATTGTTAACTAATGCCTCATAATCCATTTGAGGGTCCATGGATAGGATTTATCTTGTATTAGCTAAACATGGATTATCCAATGGAGGATAGTGGATTGTATTTGTTCGATCAGCTGTAGTACGAGGATTCCAAGCAGATACACATTTATCAAAGGAATATTTTCTATTTTCACTTCATCATCATTGGTCCAATCAATGGTTTCCATATTAGGTGCATAAGGGAGCCATAAGAAACCATGAATATGTCCTGAGCTGCGATGCTACCACTCATACATGTACCAATAATCTTTCACTTGGAACAACTTTTGAATAGCCTCTTCACGAAATATTATAAATCTGTTGTGTAAGTATAGAGCTATTATGGGTGGATTACAGATGACATGTTCTATAAGTTATTTTTTTGTAAATTGTATGTTGTCACTGTGATTTTCAGAGAAAATCTTATGCGGGTCAAATCATTTTGTGTTTATTGAGATCAATGCAAAAAAAAGTGTGGGTGTCCCCAATTGGTGGATCATTGTAGTTAGTTATTTTTGATACTTATTCCAATATGAACGAATGCCTCACAAAGTTGTGCCAAAGCATATTAGTTGATTTGGCAATTGGTCATCAAGAGTGTCTTGCAACCATTCATAAAGGGCTTGCAAATTCTTTGCGAGAGGTTCTTCCAAATTACTTCTAAAAAAGACAGCAACAGATTATTGTGAACGATGCCTCGTAATTAGATTGTAAAGGTAATAGCGGAATCTAACATGTTGTCTAAATATTTGATCATTATATCTGATTAAGTGCAGAGCATATTCATGTAAATGGACTTGTTTGTTACATGGTTGCAGTGGGAGTGCAACTCCAATTGGGAATAGTGTTGGGAATGTCATGGTTAACAAACCTTCAGTACTGTACTCATTTATTGGGAACGAGCTTATTTGAGGCCAAGGTATTGCATTATTTGTATTTGCATCCATCTACAAGGTTTTTTTAATTACATCTAGTTCATGAGTTGCAGCTAGCATTTTTGGAATAAATGATGATCATATTTCTATCCCATATTCATTGCAACTCTGATAATTTGCATTTGTGGATGGATCAATTTTTTCATCACCATTCTCTTTTAAACAATGCAATATATTTGACACATCAATTGTAGTTTTAGGCAATGAATTCAGAGTGTCAAAATCTATTACAACATCAGTATAGTATTGGTCATGAGAAAATTTTATAGGTTAATGCATCCATAACATGAAATTTATTCACATAGAAATCATAATTTTTGCCTTGTATATTCCTTCTTCGGATAATAAGGACTTCAAGATCTTGTAACCTTCTTGGCAAAACCTGTGCAATTTTTGAGATATCTTGAGGAAAAATTATAGTGTGACCAAATTATTTGTATTGCCTACCTCATGCATGAGTCACTTGCAAAATAGGAGAAACCCTAGCTATAAGTATCTCCTCTACTTGGGTAAGATTTTTTAATACAATGGGTTGCTCACCTGGATCTAAGTTGTTTCCAAAGAGAAACGATGAACACCCTTTTCAGCAAACCATCTTGAACAGATAATTTCTGGTTGGCTTGCCCATATGAGCATTCCAATATATCTTTCTTTGCACACACTGCATATTTGAAGCATTGTTAATGCATCAACATGGTTTCAGAAAGAATGCAATGCCCGATTATAGTGTATGAAAAAAAACAATTTGTTGTTGATTGTGTTATCATTCTATTTTGTGCTATTGTGTATTGAGACATAGATTGACCATGATGTAGTGTGGTTTCTTGTTGGGTCTTGGTATGCTTTAACTAAGGTAGTTGCATTTGAGGTATAACAGTGTTGTTAATACCACGTGACAGAGTTGACATGTGAGCCATTTTTGGTGGTTCTAAACCTATGATTTGTGGAGGTTGAAATGGTGTTGCAATAGGCAAGACCATATTGCAGTTTAGTTGTTCCAATCGTTGCTTTTTGGAAATCTCTTCTTTGTGTTGTCTATAATAGAGACGATTTTGTTCTCTCTTTCTGGCGTTCTTGAGTTGATGTTCTTGCATCACGGTCTGAATGAATATTTGAAAGAATATTCAATGGACAAACTGTATTAAATTGTGAATATGAAATTAAGAATCGTAATATTAAATGTGTGTCTAATAATGTATATATATGTATACAAAAAGCCAAGAAGTTTTTTTTGGTGTTGTGCTATCATGTACAAACTTGTATTTTGGAAATTTGCATCAAAGCCTGATATATTTTAGGAGTTGCATATATATGTATATGTAAGTATGTCAATTTGTGTTTTTTTTTTTTTTTTACAAATACACAGATAGACATATTCATATTTTTGTGTATGCACACGTATATCTGTCATTAATATGTGCTTATGAATGTCTATGTATGCATGCACATGGATATATGTATGCATGGAAGCTTGTAACTCATTCATATAAGCATATACGTATGCACACACAAATGAAAACATGTACATACATATACATAGACATATATACCGAGGCAAATACTTCTCAAGATATATATTTCTATGTATGTACATGTATATTTGTCATGAACACGTTGTAGAGATGGATGAACTCAAATTTGTAAGCTTCTTTGCTATTGTTCAATACAGTTATTCATGAAAGAAATGTTCTTTCCATAAATGAAGTCATTATAAACAAACATCGGAACAAATATATATACATAAAGACACCATTCAAATGCTAGGTGTTTTAGTAAAATGCAAGAACTAAAACAAGTACAACAATATACTTTCATTTACATGGCACTGATATTGACAAACGCAACAGAGACTACGCAAGGAAAGAAACATTTGTATAAATTGAATAATTAGAAAGATACATTTAACAAATGAATTGTTTTGAAGAAAGTAAAAGGCCAACAAAGCCATTTTTCACTAACTATATATTATGATGCATGCTTAGAATTGAAGTTTCAGTTTACAAATACTTGAAAATGATAGTACAAGTACATCTAGTGTAAGGATTAAAATATATGAAAATGTGCAAAAAAGGTTACAATAAAAAAACAAGTTAAATTGTGTATATGGTCTGCACATTTAAAAATATTGCATTTAAGCTAAATTAGATAAGCTCACAATATTTGTAATTGGAGTTTCAGTTTACAAATACTTGAAAATGACAGTACAAGTACGTCTAGTGTAAGCACTAAAATATATGCAAATGTGCAAAAAAGGTTACAATAAAAAAAACAAGTTAACTTGTGTATATGGTGTGCACATTTAAAAATATTGTATTTAAGCTAAATTAGATAAGCTCACAATATTCAAGATTACAAATTGAAATGTACATGTATAGTTTGATGCAACAATACAAATTATATATTTATGTAAGAAGACAATAAAAATTAGTATTTATGTAGCCATAGATAGAGATAATGTTTTTGCATGTATGCAAACAAACAAGATGGTTAAAACTATTATTTGGAGAGCATAAAAAATGATATAAAGATACAATGAGTCAAAAGTTGAGGCAACAACATATATTTAAGGTCTAAACAAGAAAGATAATGACCAAAGCAAAAAGTCCTCAACACTAGGCAAAAATTAGAGGCCACATACTGTTGATGTAGGCTTATATTTCAGAAAATAGTAATTATAACCATCCTTAATTAAGTTTTGTTTACTTTCATTTACATGCCACTGATATTCACAAACACAGGAGACAAAATACAAAGAAAAAAGCCTTTGTATAAATTGAATAATTACAAAGATACATTAACAAATTAATTGTTTACAAGAATGTAAAAGGCCAACAAACCCTTTTTTTCACTAATTGTAAATTACAAACCTCGCTTAAAAGTGGAGTTTGAGTTTATAGATACTTTAAAATTACAGTACAAGTACATCTACTATAAGAATCAAGACATATACAAATGTGTAGGAAAGGTTATAATCAAAGAAACAAGTTAACTTGTCTATATGGTTTGCACATTTAAAAATATTGCATTTAAACAAAATTATATAAGCTCACAACATTCAAGATTACAAATTGAAATGCACATGTATAGTTTGATGCAAAGGTACATATTATATTGTTTATGTAAGAAGACAATAAACATTAGTATTTGTGCAACCATAAATAGACATAATCTTTTTGCATGTATGTAAACAAACAAGTCAGTTTAAACTATCATTAGCAGAGTATGAAAATTGATATAAACATAGAATGAGTGGAAAGGTGAAGGATTGTAATTATAAACACCCATAAATAAGTTTTGTTTGTCAAGGTTCAACAGATATGAGAAACAAGTTATGTTCACTGCAAAAACCAAAAGGACCATCAAAGAGCTGTAGCATCTAATTATTATTCAATTATGAAGTTGCAGCCATCTAAGAAATCTATGTGAGCAAAAGGTTGTATTTAGCCTGGAAATCAATATTTGCAACTTTGGTAATAGTTGCTTTGAACCTGGACTCTGAATTGAATATGTCAGTTGTAACTGAGAGCATGAAAATGTAGTAAGACAAAGCGACAACATCAATAATATTGTGAGGTGTTCTTTCTGTGGTCAAATCATACTGCAACATGTAAAGGTCCTTTGCAAATATCTACAATAGGTTTGTTGCAACCTCATCAAAGGCAGTAGCCCAAAGACTACCAGTATGATCTTGAAGTTTAATTTGCAAGACATATTTATAATTGCATTCTGGCACATGTGTTTGACATCTAGGACAGAACCATGTATTTTCATTTTGCTAGATACATTTCTTTTTACACTCTTTGTCATTAATTTGCAAAGGGCGGGTTGGATACCAAAAAGATTTAGTTTTAATGAATTTGACAACAACTCTAATAGTTGACTCAACGGTTTCAGAGATAACACTCGTCCATTCTAGAACAAATGCTATTGTCATTCTAATGTATTGTGAGTTAAGTTGTCTAGCAATAGAAGACAGTGGAAGAAGGTCGGGTAGAATCGGTCCTCTTGACATAAGTGTCTTTGTTTCAGGGATTGAAGGGTTTATATTTAAAGTTATTTTTGTGGTTGTGTTGGTTACCTTTCCATTGAAATAACTGATATGCCCACTTGTTACCGCAAGAACCACAACTATTTGTGTAGTACCCCTCCTCAGTTGAACTTATTAGACTCATATTTTACTATTGTTTACTTTCAGTGGATACATTACCATTATGTGTTATTCGGACTCATATGACATTATTTCATGTTTTATCTAGATATGAGATGCATGATTTATTTACAGCATTTTAGTACTGGTGATTTGTGGTATTTTATGGATTATTGCTATGTACTGACACTTTACTTTATCTATGCAATGCGTAATTATATGTTGCATGTCTGCGAGTGTATTGGATGCAAGGGGATGATTTTCCTTCACTCACTCTAGTGAGACATGGAACATCGTTATTCTCCTTCATCGGTGTGCATGTCGTGTATTCTATATTTGTATATATGCATGAGTGGTTCGATGATGCAGGTTATTGCAGGTACAAGTACCGGGTAGGTACGGGGTATCGTCTCCACCTGGCTCCACAGGTCTGAGCGTGCCTTACTTGTCCGATGGGAGTGGAGGAGATAGTGGTTGACCCTAATCATACCTCAGTTGCACTCTGTCAGTGTTGTCAGTTAGTCATTCCTTCTATTTTGTTTAGCCATCGAGTTGGTTGGTCTGACTTTTTCAGAGTCCTTGTTTGGGTGTTCTCAGTTTGTGTGCCCTATTAGATGTGATTTAATTATTTGAGCTCATGATGTCACATTATAGTTAGCATATTTAATTTATGAAGTATAAATGCTTTAGCGATGATGAATTTCATTAATTAAATAAAGTGCTTAAATCTAGTAGCAATTTGCATTAAGTTAGAAATATAGTTTTATTTAAACATTAGGGGTAAATAAATAAAATTAAATGTATTTATTGTACTCTAGATTTTTTTTTTAAATAAATTGGAAATAAATAAAATAAGTTAAATTACTTTCCTAAATATTGTTTTTAGAAAGTCATTTAATTGGGCATGAGAAAAGAATAAAACAAAAGGGAAAGTGTTGTTTTTAGAATAATGCATATTTACTTGCCTTTTTGGAAAATTAGAAAATAAATTGAAATGATTTTAGTTTGAAAAAGATTATTATTATTTTGGGGAGAGGAAAAATATTTTTGGGATAACCTAAAAAAGTTTAGGATAAATAAAAAATTTATTTTCCATTTTGGGAGTTCACGGGAAGGAGGAGGTTGTGTGTGGAAGAAAATTCTTTTAAGATTTCTGGATTGCATGTTCTTGGGAAGGCAAATTCTAGAGATTTTTGGGAAGGAGGTTTTGGTTTCAGGTTGGAAGTTTGTTGCAGGATAGAAGCTCTCCAACAAATTTCTTCCTGGAAAGCTCTACAGGTTGGACAACCTCTTCTTTGTTTGTTTTAAGAAAATCAATATATTTCTTCCCCTTCTTCTGGATGTTGTTTGTTTAAAAAAAAAAATATAGATGATTAAATGCATGCAATGTTGTTGGAGTATTTGTTATGAGGTTTATTGAAGTTGTAGTCCATTTTGATTTTAAATAAAAATGCACCTCCAAATCCTTCCTATTCTATTTCATGTTTCTTGGTTAAAATCTAATCTTTCATTTTTGTTTATGAAAAGAATTCGATTTCCTGGTTATTGTAGTTTTAAATTTGTAAAATTTGGGGAAGTTATGCTGGCAAAATTTTGCCAAAGTTTCCCTTGTTCTTCCATTCGATTAAATTTTGCTCATGAAAGTTTCAAATTTTGGATGAAATTGGGGTTTGCCAGAAAATTAGTTTCCAGTTATTTTGGTTTTTCGAATGAAATTGTCTGGTTATGGTGTTTTCTCCTTCTCTGTTTAGTCTCAGAGATTGAGCTAGAGATTTTAATTATCTCTGTTATTTTAAATGTAGTTGTAAATTAAATTATATTTATCTCTGTTTTATTTAGTTGTAAATTAAATTAAATTTACCCTTGGTGCTAAATTTAATTGTAAATTAAATTTAATTTGTTTATGCTATTTAAATGGTTTTTTTTTTAAATGAAAATTTTTAATTTATCTGGGGGAGGCGGCAGCCTACTACCCCACGGTAGCAAATGCTACCCATGGTAGCAGCTGCTACCGTAAGGTAGCAATGCTACCCCAAGGTAGCGACTGCTGCCTACGGTAACAGTGCTACTGTAAGGTAGCCACTGCTACTGTATGGTAGCAGCGCTACCGTAAGGTAGCGACTACTATCATATGGTAGCAGTGCTACCGCAGGGTAGCGCTCGCTACCATATGGTAGCAGGCTACCTTGCGGTTAGCCTTTAATTTAAAAAAAAAATTAAAAAAAAAATTTTGATTAAAAAAAATATAAGTATATATAAATTTTTATATAAAGCATGTTTATGCTTTGGCAAGTATATTATTTTGTGTAATTTATTAAATGTTGGTAATGGAAAATTAAATCTTCATTTAGCATGCAGATTTTATTTATTGGAAAGTAAATCTTCATTTTTAGTATGTAAAATTTTATTGTTGAAAGTTAAATATTCATTTTAGTATGTATATTTTAAATATGATATAATTATATGGTGTATATTTGAAGAATATATATTCATGTAGTTATATTATATTATTATATATATTTCTAATTTGGAATATGATCTATGTTATGAAAACCATTAAATTGGGATATTTGGTAATTATTCTTAAACATACGACTAGGGGAAAATTATTTTTATGTGGTAAAATTTAGCTTTTTGGACAAATGACAATATGGAATTTCCTTTATTATATAGTTGTATTTTTGTATTCTCTAAAGTAACTTTAATTGCAAGTTATTTATGCCTTGGTTGTTTAAAGAAAAGATTGCCTATTTTAGAATCTCAGTGTAAATGTTAATTGTAGTCAAGCCTTATTTCATTGCAATTTTTAGTTGTGTTGTCATCTTGTCGTAAATGGATATACCCCTTGGTCAGAGGATGTTGAGTGAACCTATCGATGTGAGCCATTGTGTATTTTATTCCATATGGTCAATCCTGGTTTATTGATAAGTGTACCTTTCACTTGCTTTTGGTCAGGATTAGTTATGGTTGTTAGTTTCGTCATAGTGCTCTCATAGAGAGAAACCTTTCCTGTTAGTGTCCTATGAGAGAGAGTGGCTTTCGAGAGGGGGTCGTGCCCAAAGTGGATGGAAAGATAACCCTTTGAAAGTCAGTTAAGAAGTGATAACCTAATAATTGATTTAGGGGTGGGTAGCTAAAATACTAAATTAAGATAATGTGCCTCGCATATGGTTGAGTGCTTGTATAGGCTCAGGATGTGGTGAGAAGGCCTAGAATGGAAAACCTACCACCTTGTCTTCACGAAGGGATTGGTAGGGTCCACATGATGCTTAGATGGAGTCGGGGGTTTGGGAGAGGTTACCAGGATAACCCAAGATGGGGGCTGGGACCTATGGAGGCCTAGCTAGGGTAACCACCTTAAACCATGTGATGACACTCTCTCCTTAGGGTCATTAGTGTTGGTGAGTTGAGTCACATGGGTTTTGCGGAGTCATGTTATACTGTTGTACTTGTCTTGTTTGCTTGCTTGAGGGTCTTCTACTATCTCCCAACACGGTGGGGTGGTTCCACTTTGGGATCACATGGTCGGGTGGTAGTGCCACTTCCCATTGGATATTTGTGTTCATACCTTCATGCGAGGAAAGGCTTCGTTGGTGTTTCTTGGTTCGTGGTTCATGTACCAGCTCATGTTCGTGATCATTGTTCAGTTGAGACCTTGCAGTCATTGTATCAAACATTTATGTAACCTTGGCATTGTAACTTTTGTATTCCATGGTATTTTTGGAAGCCATGTATTTATGGATATTGTAATATTATATCAAAGGAATGTATGTTAATTCAGTTGATTTAATCTTTTGTATAAATTATCTATGGAAAAATAAATGCATTGGAATACTTTGATTCTTTCATTATGGAAATTAGATGTATGAGTATGTTTTTAAATTAAGCATTTAATTTTCCTAATTAGAAGAAAAATTGGATTAACCATGGTGTTAATATAATCTATGAATTAATCTTCGTTGGTAACCCTTAGGAAATCATGTGTTAGACTTTCATTGTGTTATTAAACGTGCAATTGTTATAATTAATGCACTTATCTTTCTTTTCTTTTTTTAAAAAAAATTCACCCTTTAGTTGAATAGTTGTGTTGTTTTCCTTTAGGTTTTCTGGTAGGGCATTATAGTTTGAGATGCATGCATATTCTTCAAATCTTGTCCTAAGCATTCCCATGTTGCACCCCATAAATTAACATCAATTGTAAAAGTGGACATATCATTTATTTTGACAATTCTTTTTGTTACTTCACTTCCATCTTTTCTATGCATTATTGAGGTTTCTTCAACACCAACTACAATACCAATAACATCAACTAAAGTGTTGTTGTTGTAGTTTGTAATTTCATTGATGGGTGTGAATCGAGAAGTGTTTCCTTGATGGTCAATAATGGCATCACAACGATTTAATATTGAATTTTGATCAAAAAAAATCTCAAGATGACTGTTGAGTTTATTATATTTTGTGTTTGCTCCTTTAATAGAGCCTTTAGAAACATAATAAAATGCTCCTACTCCAACCCTATGATAATGCAACTCTGCTACATCACCAGAGCAAGTGATTCTAACTTCAATGTCTTCATCATCTATCATGTCAAAACTGAATAATTGGCTAAAGGCCCTCAATGTGCTATACTAGTGCATTTTCCTCTTGCTTGTCACATGACCTTTTATTGTCCATTTATTTTGATAAGGGTTCAAGTATTTAACATGGATAATATTATAAAGATTTTTGTGTTGCAAAGGAGGCAAGTGTAGCCCAAATTTAAGGGACCATTTAGTCTATAATTTTCACATCTAAGGTGAAAATTGTTATAGTCCTATAAGATAGGTAAAACAAGGTGTTCAATAATCTGCACATTATGCAAATGAACATTCAAATATTAAAAGTCAAATTGGTAAAAGATACACAATAGCCTACCTTGAGTCCCAAATTTTTCTACAAGCATAACCTATAAATAGTAATATAGAACCTATCTTTAATGTCTCTGAAAGCAACAGGTCATTGCACTTAGCTGGCAGGATTGCCAATTGCATGTGCATACCATCAGATAAAATGATCTTATATCGCTTAGTGTCATTTTTGTAGCTATCAATTTCTCAAATGATAGAAGCTAAAGTACAGGAAATGATAAATTATCCCCAATGTTGATAGATAGGATTGCATGTGGGGTTAGGTGTAGTTGTTATTGCATGCCCTACAAAGATGACATAACAAAACAAAACAAAAATACAAGGATATGTGAATTTGTATGCATGGACATGGCCATGGAAACTGTTAGGTCCCAGAGACAACTGAGAGGGGGGGGTGAATTAGTTATCTAATAAATTCAAAATAAAAACAACTTAACCAACTTACTGCTTAATACCGGTGAACCAGTCTTTTATACCGATGGACAGTTTTATCAGATAATTGCAATACTGATAAAGATTAATGCATGAAACAAAAAGACAAAGTCATCCACAACACTTAACACCAATATTTGTATGTGGAAACACTGTAAGGGGAAAAACCACGGTGGGAAACCTTACCCACAATCAGATGATACTACTACCGATAGTAAGTGTATACAAATGGGGTCTACACATGCAAAAAGGCCAAGCACCTAGAGCTCACTGCTCAATCACAAAATAGGAGTCACACTGACTACAATTGGATGGTTAAATCCAATAAGGATGTACTGCTCAAAATAGCATCTTCATATGCTGGATTCAGTACCGATGTAGTTCTGATATGCTTTCACAAAAACCTTGCTTCACCTTCAAATGATATCTGTGTGTATAGCTCTGCTTAATCTCGCATATACCTTCACACAATTCTTCTTCGCATTCCACTACTGATCTTACAAATAAGATCTTACATTTATATCATAACCTAGGACCAATTTTAGTAGGTCGTCTCTAAGAGATATTATAATAAAATCAATTTACAAATAAACTAATTCCTGATGCAATAATCAATTCAACATGTCGGCTTAATGCATTTACAAAAATAATAAATCATCTCCATAGCGTGCCATGCTGATCTGGAAAAGATAATCCTACTGGTGTATAGCCTAGACCTCTTTGCCGGTAACAACAAATATGCAAATATGAATATACCAATAATAAAATCTCCAAGACAAGGTGTCCAAACTATGTCTTCATCATAACCAAGTGTTTTCCATGCCATTCCAAGTGTCGGTGATCATTATATCATGTCGGTGTACAAAATATCGGTGACTGTGCATAAGTCATTTACTTGCCGGTGAATGTTGTTGATTCTCCAGAGTGCCAGAGTTGATAAGGTTTAGTAGGTGTTGACATCAATGACAAAACCATACCAAAATACCAACAATCTCCCCCTTTGGCATTGATGGCAACACAAGATGGAAAAACCATCAAAGTGCCAAAACAAAAATGCCAAATACCAAAATACCAATAATTACTAAAATATAAGTAATCTTTCTCAAAGTAACATTCTCTCCCTAAGAGTGACATGTGTTTCCTTGTGTTTTTCCATACCAATCTCTCCCCCTTTGACATAAAATGCCAAAGTTACTATAAACCCAAGTTCATATACAAAATACCAACCAATTTAGTATACCAACTACTCCCCCTAAGAAGTAGCTTCCTCATCAAAGCCGGAGTAAAAAGATTTCTCTGTTAATTCTGTCAGTTGATGAAAAACATCCACTCTCTAAGTATCTACCGATGGGGGAATGACCCCAAGCTGATTTCTAAGATATTCAAAAGTCTTCTTACGCAGAGGTTTAATGAAAATATCTATAATTTGCTCTTTAGTATTCACATAAACCAGTTTAATTTCTTTTGCTTCAACATTCTTCCTTAGAAAATTCAGTTTGAAAGAAACATGTTTGGTTTTAGAATGTAGTACAGGATTCTTAGATATATCAATTGCTACAGTGTTGTCACAATAGATAGTAATAGGTTCCTTGCATTTTACCTTTATGTCTTTCAACATTTGTTTAAGCCATAGTACCTGTGTACAATTAGTTGCTGCTGCAACATATTCTGATTTTGTTGTTGATAAGGATGTACAACTTTGTTTCTTACTCAACCAAGAAACTAGTCTGCTTCCAAGAAAAAATGCTCCTCTGGTGGTGCTTTTTCTATCATCCACATCTCCTACCCAATTTGCATCTGTGTATGCACATAATTCAAAGCTTTCATCTTTAGGATACCATAATCCAAGATTTGTAGTGCCTTGTAAGTACCGAAAAATCCTTTTTACTGTTGATTCATGATTTTCTCTAGGATTACTTTGAAATCTTGAAACAATACATACTGCAATAATGATATCAGGTCTGGTCTATGTCAAATACAGTAAACATCCTATCATAGATTTGTACCTAGTTGGATTAACAGGTGTAGATTCATCCCTTAGTGATAGTTTGTCATTTGTAGTCATAGGTGTGCTTAACGATTTAGAGTTCTCCATCCCAAATTTCTTTAGTAACTCCTTTAAGTACTTGGATTGACTCAAGAATATACCTTTGTCAGTCTGTGAAATTTGCAATCCTAAAAAGAATTTTATTTCTCCAATCATAGGCATTTCAAATTCTTGTTGCATTTCAATAGAAAATTCTTTACATAGTCCATCTTCTCCTCCAAAGATTATATCATCAACAAAAACTTCTATAACCAAGATGTCATCATTAGTCACTTTATAATATAAGTTACTGACAACATTACCTTTAGAAAAATCAATCTTCAAAAGATATTTATCCAATCTTGCATACCAAGCTCTTGGAGCTTGTTTCAATCCATACAAAGCTTTCCTTAACCTGCAAACCATATCTTTGTTATCTTTCAAAGAAAATCCATCAGGTTGTTCAATGTAAACTTCTTCTTCAAGATCTACATTCAAAAATGCACATTTAATATCCATTTGATATACTTTGTAGTTCTTGTGTGCTACAAAAGCCAAAAATAATCTAACTGCCTCAATTCTGGCTACCGGTGCAAAGGTCTCATTGTAATCAATTCCTTCTTTCTGAGAATATCCCTTACACACTAGTCTTGCTTTATTTTTGATAACCTTACCATCTTCATTAAGTTTGTTTCTGAATACCCATTTGGTTCCAATTACATTTTTATCTTTAGGTCGGGGAACTAATGTCCAAGTGTTATTCTTCTCAATTTGTTCTAATTCTTCTTCCATAGCTTTAATCCGGCGTTTATCTTCACATGCCTCATTAACTGATGATGGTTCAATTTGAGAAATAAGACATACCTCTTTATTTGCCAATCTTCCTCTTGTCATAACTCCTTTATACTTGTTTCCAATTATTTGATCTTCAGAATGATTCATTCTTACATACCGGGGTGTCTTTGTTTGTTGTTGATCCTCAGTCATAGTGGAATTTTCAGATGATACCGATGTAACTGGATCTTCACTCTGTACCGGTGGGTTCAGTGTAGGTTCATTTGTTAGAATTTTTGTTGCCGGTTCAGAATCTATATACCTTGAAGTTCCTCTGAATTGTTCATCAATCTTCACATTTGTACTCTCAACAATTTTCTGCAATCTTTTGTTAAAACATCTATATGCTTTACTTTTAGATGAATAAACAAGAAATATTCCTTCATCACTTCTAGTATCAAATTTGCCAATATACTCATCTCTTCTAATATAGCATTTTACTTCCAAATATTCTAAAATATTTAGGAGTAGGAGTAATACCAAACCATAGTTCATGAGGAGTGTTACCGGTTTCACCTTTGATGTGAACTTTGTTGAATGTATAGACCGTTGTACTTACTGCCTCTCTCCAATATACATATGGTAGATTTGCTTCTAATAACATACTTCTAGCTGCATCCAAGATAGTTTTGTTTTTCCTTTCAACAACTCCATTTTGTTGTGGTGTCCGAGGTGCTGATAGCTATCTTCTGATTCCATTCACTTCACAGAATGCATTAAATTCCTTAGATGTAAATTCTCCTCCTTGATCTGATCTTAGACATTTGATTTTCTTATCGGTTTCATTTTCTACCATTGCTTTGAACAGTTTGAACTTCCTAAGTGCTTCTGATTTTTCTCTTAGAAAAGTAACCCAACACATTCTAGAATAGTCATCAATGATTAGCATGAAATATCTATCACCTTGCAAGCTTTTGGTTCTAGCTGGACCACATAAGTCAGTATGAATTAAGTCAAGAGCATTATTGGATTTTTCTGGAATACTTTTGAAGGTGGCTCTAACTTGTTTTCCAAATTGACATTATTTACATACTGTATTGTGAGGTTTGACAATTTTAGGTAAATCTCTAACTGCCTTAGTAGTACTGATTTTTACCATGCAATCAAAGTTTACCTGATAGAGTCTCTTATGCCATAGCCAACTTTCATCAATGTGTGCAATCAAGCATGTATTTTCACTTTTATTCAAATGAAAGATATTACCTCTAGTTTGATTACCGGTTGCAATTTCTAAACCAATTCTATTCATGATTTTGCATTTTCCATTTTTGAATTGTAACTGAAATCCTTTCTCAACTAATTGACCAACACTCAAAAGATTATGCTTTAAACCTTCAACATAATAAACATTGTCAGTATTATGCTTACCATCAAAAGATATTGTGCCATCAGATTCATCAATCACTCCTTCATCAGCAAGATAACAAGATTTGTCTTTATTCTTCTTAAATCTATATCTCTAATATTCAACGTTAGGTTTGTATGTTCTTCTAGCTTCTTCTCTTAGTCTAGCATGTCTATCAGGGCATCTTGAAGCCATGTGACCAATCTTATTATAGTTAAAACATTTAAAGGGTGCTTTACCTTCATACTTACTTCCAACTGGACCTTTAGGCATTTTCCTTGCAAATAGTGCTTCAAGTTCTTCAAGTTCTTCATTTTTTTTCCTGCTTTCTTCAAGTTCTCTTGCATAAAAGGCTTTCCAATCAGATTTATCAAATGATGATGCAAATGATGTTGATGCTTTAAAGGCTAAATCTGTCTTTATAGTAGCAACAAGACCAAATTCCTCAATTTCAAAGGCTGAAAGTTTTCCAATCAATGTATCTCTAGTTACTGATGTATTAGGCATTGTTCTTAACTCATTTATAGCAGTGACCTTCATTTTATATGCCGATGGAAATCCTCTTAAAACTTTTGAAACAATTTCATCTTCACTTAAGGTTCCTCCACAATATTTAATACCCAAAACAATTTCATTTACTCTTTCCATAAAAGCATAAATCCTCTCATCTTGTTCCATTTTCAGATTTTCATACCTGACCCGGAAGCTTTCAAGGTTTGTAATTTTGACTATGGAATCTCCTTCATTAAGTGTTTCCAAATGATCCCAAATAGCTTTAGCAGTTGATCTATCTGATAATCCCATGATTTGTTGATCTGTTAATGCGCTCAAAAGTGCTTCTCTTGCTTTGCAATCATTTTCTTCATCTTTAGTCAAGTTAGGTGGATTAGGCTGGCTTTGAGTAGGAGCAGTATAGCCATTCTTTGTAACATCCTAGATGTCCTTTCCAATGCAATTTAAATGTGTCTCCATTCTGATCTTCCATATGCCATAGTTGGTTCCATCAAGTTTAGGACTGTCCTTCCTAAAATAGTTAGTAGACTTTGGATCTCCTCAAGCTGTTAAACTTTTGCAAAAGAGGACTAGGCTCTGATACCAATTGTTAGGTCCTAGAGACAACTGAGAGGGGGGGGTGAATCAGTTATCTAATAAATTCAAAATAAAAACAACTTAACCAACTTACTGCTTAATACCGGTGAACCAGTCTTTTATACTGGTGGACAGTTTTATCAGATAATTGCAATACTGGTAAAGATTAATGCATGAAACAAAAAGACAAAGTCATCCACAACACTTAACACCAATATTTGTACATGGAAACCCTGTAAAGGGAAAAACCACGGTGGGAAACCTTACCCACAATCAGATGATACTACTACAGATAGTAAGTGTATACAAATGGGGTCTGGACATGCAGAAAAGCCAAGCACCTAGAGCTCACTGCTCAATCACAAAATAGGAGTCACACTGACTACAATTGGATGGTTAAATCCAATAAGGATGTACTACTCAAAATAGCATCTTCATATGTTGGATTCAGTACCGGTGTAGTTTTGATATGATTTCAAAAAAACCTTGCTTCACCTTCAAATGATGTCTGTGTGTATAGCTATGCTTAATCTCGCATATACCTTCACACAATTGTTCTTTGCATTTCATTACCGTTCTTACAAATAAGATCTTACATTTATATCATAACCTAGGACCAATTTTAGTAGGTCGCCTCTAAGAGATTACAATAAAATCAATTTACAAATAAATTAATGTCTGATGCAATAATCGATTCAACATGTCGGCTTAATGCATTTACAACAATAATAAATCATCTCCATAGCATGCCATGCTGATCTGGAAAAGATAATCCTACCAGTGTATAGCCTAGACCTCTTTGCCGGTAACAGCAAATATGCAAATATGAATATACCAATAATCAAATCTCCAAGACAAGGTGTCCAAACTATGTCTTCGTCATAACCAAGTGTTTTCCATGCCATTCCAAGTGTCGGTGATCATTATATCATGTCGGTGTACCAAATACCGGTGACTGTGCATAAGTCATTTACTTGCCGGTGAATGTTGTTGATTCTCCAGAGTGCTAGAGTTGATAAGGTTTAGCAGGTGTTGACATCAATGACAAAACCATACCAAAATACCAACAGAAACATGTTGTATTTTGGAACTTTCCAGTAATTTGTGCAAATGGGCAGCATACTTATGTATGTAAGTATATGCAAGCATGCATAAATAGTTGAATATATATGACCACATGCATAACTAAACACAACAAAGTAGGTATACAAGGATATGTCAATTTGTATGCATGTGCATGGCCATCGATAACATGTTCTATTTTGTAACTTTCCACAATTTTTTGCAAATGGCCAACATACATATGTATGTATGTATATATAAGCATACATAAATATATGAATCTATATGTGTACATGCATAGCCTCAAAGAGAGAAGGAGCAACATAGACATTTCCATATATCATTCTGCAAATCACTGTCAATATATGTATATATATATATATGCTTTTGCTGAATTTTTTTTGTTTTGTATGCATGCACACATTATGGATACATGTATTTATGCAAGCAAATGTACGAGAATACTATGGGAAACTCGCATCTCAATCTATTTATATATGTAAATATATAAACAGATTTAAAAATTGATTTAAGTAACCACTTATATTGGCACATCTACTTGGATAGATGCAATATTATGTTATCGAAAAGAAAATAATGGATGGGCATATAGTATCTATAAACAAGTTTAAAAAGAAAAGGCAAATCAATAAAATGAGCTTACCCAAGTTTCTACAGCAGGTTGTTCTAGACTATGAGCAAAGGCTAGCACCGATGACATAGTACTAATTATTTTGTAGTGGTCAGGAATCAATTTTTTTTCTAGCAGAATAGTAAGTCTATGCCACAATAATAAAAAGAAATAAATAAATTTAAACAATAAGTGCAATAGAGATTGGAGACAAAGCAAAAGAAAACCGCAAACAGTATAGAACAAAAAAGAAAAATTGCATGAAACAAGATTCACAACAACCAGTAAGGATCACCAAGGCCTGTGGATGAATGTAAATAGGGTCGCAAGACAATAGGTACAAACTATGCAAACATAAGGACCACCCTAGAGGTATATTGGTCCAACTAAGTCAATGGCCATACATATAATTGGAAGTGAAAAACTTTGAAAATTCACACATATCAACGTACATTCACACATACAGATATTATATATATACATACATGCATATAAATGTATACAAATATACACATGGACATCATATATACACACATACATACATGTGTAGACACCTAAAAATGGTCAATGCTTGTGGGGTCATACTTTAACATTTGCGCATTGCCTCATTTTAGGTTTTTGCGTCACATTAACATTTCTCCTATGATTCGCACTTGGTCTTTATCATTTGTGAGCATCGAGTCATTCTTCTACATTCTTCATTCATCTTACTCTCGAATTTGGTCTTGTCGACAACACTCTCTAGTCATGATTTTAATCGATCTTATCTTATTGCATCAATGTGCGTGCTCATTTGTCATCATTTTGGACATCGTCAAACCTAATTAGGGTTTTGTCCTCTTATCAATCTTGTCATCTGGCGATCAATTTATCATCAATCCTTATCATTTTCAATCTTGTCGTTTTAACGATCGATTTGTCATCAATCGTTGTCATGTTCGATCTTGTCATTTTGCGATCGATTTGTCATCGATCGTGGTCATTTTCAATATTGTCGTTTTGCAATCTATTTTGTCATCGATTCTTGTCCTCTTGTCAATCTTGTCATTTTGCGATCGATCGTTGTTTGTCTCAATTATGTCAATTTGGATCAATTTGTCATTGTTCCTCGTCAATTGGCACATTTTCTCAATCAAATCATTTATCACATTGGTCATTTATCAATTCAAAATCATGATCGATATCAATTATCTTCAATCAAGACCTAATTGTCATTCTCGCATTGCTAATTCATCTTCTAGGGTTTTATGATTTAATCATTTAACCTTGTGTGTCATTTCTTCCTCTAGGATTAATAAATTATTTATTTATCCTAAGTCTTCTCATCACAATTAAATATTCATTTAATTGGCTAATTATTCCTCTTTTTGTGAATTAATTAATAAATGACAAATTATTAATTAATTCACCTAATTCTTAATTTCCTAATTTTCCTCTTTTTCTAATTTTCTAATTTCTAATTCATCTAATTTCAATTTCCTCCTATTTCTCTCCTAAATTCATGGAAATGACATGTCAGTTTGTCATAATTTGTCATAATTGACAATCAATCAATTCTTGACATAGAAATTTGTCATAAATTGTCATAAATTGTCATAAATTGTCATAAATTATCAATCAACAAATTTTGCATAGAAAGTGCATAATTTGTCATAATTTGTCATAATTGACATAATTGATTTGCAATTCCCATTTGAATTGAATCATGCTTGTAATGCCCCGCCAGGAAACCCCGAAGGGATAAGCCAAAATTACAAGAATAGAGTGCAAATTTTTTTTTTAAAGTTACAACACGTAAGATACAACAAGATATCAAAGATTCAGATTACATAGCGAAAGACAACAACTAACACCTAAAGAGTTTCCCAACGAGATTACTTAAATTTCACAATTCCCTTAACTCACACAATTAATCCAAAAGCTGAATATCTTAATAACGAGATAATTCATAATCAGGATAATTCCTTTCAAAAGAGGGAAATATAAATCACAAGCGAAGATTCATCATTAAGATCCATTCATAATCTTCATTCAAGCTTTTCATTTAAAATTACAAACCATACATCTAACATTCTAATACACTAGGATTTCATCATAACATAAGAGATCTTTCCAAGCATATTTAAATTCCTTAACAACAACTGAGTATAAATCATTACTCTAAGTTACATTCTTTCATATTCCAACTTATTGCATTTCAAAAGACGATTGCATACTAGCATCTACAATAAATATCATCTAAACCACTTAGGCATTCGATCAACATGGCATTCAAGAAGGAACTGAAAATAAGCATTTAAAGTTAATTCCATTTATCCACTTAACCATTCTAACATAAGCTAATCATACATGATAAAGCTGAATAAAGGAAACATAAGAGAATACATCACATAACACCATAATGATCTCAGAGTTCACCCCTAAAGGGCTACATCTCCGGGTCTGTGCAACTGCAAGACCCCTCTGATAATTAATAAAGTTAAGAGTACAAGAGGTTACACCATTACGATCCAGCCATCAAGGCGAAATATAAACAATATACAAGCGACCGCATCGGTCCATTAATACATAAACGATCCTTAAAAAGAACAGGATCCAGCTGAACATAATCAAAGCTAAAACAAGAGGTCCATGAGAGCATCCATAAAACTGAGCCATCACCACCCAAGGTCTAACATGAAACCGACACTCACAAGGGCAGAGACAAAATGACGACTCACAAAGGTACTCCTAACAGAACAAAACGACAACACACTAGCGAACGTAGGGACAAGTGTCATCACACAACCTGGTATGGTTACCATGGCAAGTCTTCATAGGTCCCGGCCCCATACACTGGGTCACCCTGGCAGCCTAATCCGAGCTTCCGGCCCATCCAAGCCTCATGTGGACCCACACATCCTCTCGTGATGACAAGGATGGTAGTTTGCCATTTCAGGCCTTCTCACAGCATGTCGAGTCAATGATAGCACTCGTCCCATATGTGAGGCACATTTATCTTACTTAGAGATTACATTCTAATCTACTTAAAGGTTATCACTTATTAGACTCACTTTCGACGGGTTACCCAGCAGCCACTTTGGGCGCGGCCCCCAATCGAAAGCCACTTTCCCATACGACACTAGACTATACTCGGACGAACTCAAAACCAAGGAATACACATGGTCAGACGAACGGAGTTCTAAAGAGAGAAACAATCATTTGGTCAAACACGACTCAAGGGTGAACACTTACTGACGGTGCTCTAACTAGAGACCTAACAACTAAGGTCAACCACGAATCATCAATCGACTCACACAAAGAGGATATGATCAAAACGACACTACCACAATACAACAGTCAACTCGGAATCAAGGACTGAAACAGGTACCCCAAGTCAAGTCATACGACAGGGTCCTACTAAACAAAGCAAAACATGCCATTTCATAATTAAAGGCGAATACAGAAATTAAACTCGCAAAGGCAATAATCAGAAGAGACAATATTTCCTCAAATTGATTTAATCATTAAAAGTCGATCAAGTTCTACAAGATCTAAATCAGATTACAGTTATCTACCTCATCAAGGGATAAGTTGTTCTTGGTTTTCTAACTCCTAAGGTTCAAAGCATCGAACAGGCAAATTAAGCCATAATGAGTTTTTAACCAATTCATATAATAAAATTCAGACAACCATTAATCAACTAAAATAAGATATTTAATCTCCAATCAAAACGCCATAGACCTACTGGTTCAAAATCAATCTCTACAGATTCATATTTTCAAACCCAGATGCATAATACGAATCACGGAAATATACTTATAAAAAGAGAATCTAATGAAGCTAATCATTCCAAAAGCACATCGTTAAATTTCTAATGATCAAAGGTTCAATATTCATTTCGGACCCTTCCAGATGACTTACACCCTTAAAATCTTCAAACAATATAAATAGGCAATAAGTACGTTTAAACTCAAAAGGATTTTTCCAATATAACACATTTGATCTACCCCACATATTCACAATTTGATATTAAACCTTACATCAGAATCTACATTACATAGTATTAAAAACGTTATATATATTTTTTTTTTGAGTTAAAAAAAAAATACATTAAAAAAAAAACATCTTTCATTAAAAATGATACTCATATCCTATGCATTTTTTTTGAGTAATAAAAAGAAACACATTAAAAAAAAACATGTTAAAAACCACGTTTAAAACAAAAAACGCATTTTAAAAACAGGGGAGGCGAGCTGGGCGGGCCGTGCCCTAACCCTAGCGCCGCCCACACCATAACCGCAGGGGATACCCTTACGGGCGGCGCCTCTGCGGTGCCCGCAGGTCCGCGGCGCCCTGCAGCCACCGCAGTGTGCCACGGGCATAGTCTTTAACACCAGCGTAGGGGGGTGGAAACAGGGGGAGCGAGTGGGGGAGAGGGGAGGAGGAGCGGGTGGAGCTCCGCTCCCCGCCCTCCATCCCCAAACAACAGGGCCTCGCTAAAAATTAATCCGCCCAGCTCGTTTCCAATAAAATAATAACGCACAGCTCAAAAAAAAAAAAAAAAAAAAAATACGTTTAAGATTTCGTTGAACACACAGTGCGAAATTAAACACAAACGCCCAACACACAATTTCATAAAGAATATAAATTTCGATCTACTATGAGTTCAGTTTAAACGAACTAGTTTGATATCATATTTTCTTGAAGGGTTTCAAACGCCCAAGAGAATGGAGGATTTAACCAGACTTCAAATACACTTCCAGCCAAGCTAATTAATTAACTAAATCAATTCAAAAGCATGGCATTCGATGGAGAATCTAAAACCAAGATAAAACCCCCATTTCCATTTTAAACAAAAACTAAAATTGAGAGTTGGATCCTACCTAATCTCGCGTTCCTGGCAAGATCGGCTGAAGAGTCCCAATCTCCAGCTGCCCAAAACCCTCCTTCTCCATCCAAAATCCTCCAAATTTCCTCTCCAAAATTTCTTCCAACCAAAATTTCTCCAAAAATGTCCATCCCTCCAAATTTCCCCAAATTTGGGTTATATGGAAGAGTTGACCCAAAATTCCATTTTTGGAATTAAAATTCTTATTTACAAATAATTCTCAAAATTAAATCCTTTTTTGAACTATAGCAACAAATTGACTTACTTTATCAATTAAAAATCGATTTCCTCAATTAATACGATTTAACTTTTCAAATTTTAAAAGCCAACAGAATGCAATTAGAATCTATTGAGATTTAAATACAAAACTTCCTTTTTTTAACAGCATATATAAAATGCATTTAATATTCCAACTCAGTCATTTAATCGAATTCACTCCCAATATAAACTAAGCAATTCATATCAATGAAAATCGCATAACGGAAACCAGATTAATTTAGTCCATTACTCTTTAATGCACAAATACATATTTAATCAAAAAATTACTAAGGACTGATTAATCAATTTATCGAAACACACCAAGCACACAAATCGAGGAGGTCAATCAAACAGACGACTCGCAAACCCAAACAAGAATGGGATACCGATGACGACTGGCGATGCTCACTTGAGCACGACTAAGGTCAACTAGGGTCTTACGACCACCTAATCCAACTCTAAGGATTAAAAAGGTACACTCAAACCTGCACATCCAGGTGAAAACGAACTTCGCACTCATGCGGCGTTGTACCTGAAATTTCCTGCAACCAAGAGCCATACATGCATACATACATAAAATTTAATGAAAGCGTTAGCCCGATATCAATACCACGAAATAAGTACACTAACAACTTGCATACAACTAGGGTGAAACCACATCAATAGCTATGCGTAAAATCAATCATCTAACTAAAACATAATATTACGATAGACTAATCAAGATTAAACCCAGGTTAGAGATTGATTAGGGTAGGGGTACTACAATGCTAATCTTGTCATCTCTCCAATTTTTCTATAAATTGGATGAATTTCTTCAATCTTGGCTAATAATGAGAATGAGAATAATTAGATTATCGAATTTCTAATCAATCACATTTTGAGTACTCTTGATCAACCATCTTGTCTACTTGCTTTTAATCATGTGTGTGCACTTGTAGGTGAGATCCACAACAAAAACTATTTGGAGAGGAAAGAAGAACAATGGAGCCGCATGAAGGAAGCATTCAAATCTGCATATGGTTTGCATAGTATTTACTTTTGAATGTTTTATCTTTATGTCTTTATTGAATGTGTTTAGGATAGATCATTGCAATTTGCTTTTGTGATTGAGCTAGATTAGTATTTTCATTTGCTTTGATGATTTCCAAATTCCTAGCTACATTAATTGGTGAACCCAACGTGAACACTAACCATCTAACCCCTTAACTGTGTTTTTGAGTGCTTTTGAGTTGATTTGTGGGTCAAAAACCCAAAAACAGGGCAGTGCAGGGTTTTCTGGGGACTTCTGCGCCTGTGTAAGACAACTTGCGCCTGTGTTGAGCATCCTGCGCCTGTGTTGAAGACATTCTGTGCCTGTGTCATACATTCTACGCCTGTGTCATGAGTTTTGTGCCTATGTAAAATCCAGATTAGAGGTAAAAAGACAGTGTTTTGCTTGAAAATTGTTTGTTTTTGCATTCTGTTTTTTTGGTTTTTGGTTTTTGGTACTAATTATCTGTGCAACATCTTGGCATATGCATGGCAAAGACAACAAATGAAACTATTAACATGTTTTATGCAGAATCGATAGTCAAAGAATAAACACCTCAAACTTCTAACTTGGGTTTTGCAGGTTGCCTTGGACATACAACTAAACTTTGTGTTTGAAATTAATGTTTAGGCACCTAGTGATTTCTAAATAGGATGGAATGAATCTATGCTTGATTTGATTGTTGAGTTTGACATTGGAGTAGGAGAGTATGCTCTCATCCTTTTTAGGGTGATCAGAAATCTAGATCTTCAATACCATGCTCATGTCTTTGATTGTTTGTCACCTTTAGAGGGCCTGCCTTCCCGACCATTTGCTTTTGCAAGCAAGTGATAATCGTGAGAAGGGAATGACCCAAAGTGAGTATGGCTAGAATACCTTGGCATTCTAACTCACTATAAAAAAATACCCGATGAGCGAAAGCTTTGAAGGAAGGGTTACATGGGAATTGCAGTTACTTGGGAAGTGATGACCCTTGAACTCTTTCTCATATCAACATCTAAGTAGGACCTCATGGTCTAAATTGTGCTTGCATGACTACATTTGTTTGGTATCTTGATGGGCTTAATGTCTCAATCACGCTTGCGTGACATCAAGGAGTAACACTTAACAGAAATCCTTACTAAACACCTTGTTTTTAGAGGCCAAAAACCCTTCTAGTTGCTTGAGAAGGACAAGTTCGGATACTTGGAAGAGATACTAAGTTCGCCATGGGGAGATTTCCATGGGGACTGATGCTTGGCTGCCCTGAGAAGTGAGTGTCATGGAGGGGAGCCCGTGGGGTCAAGCATCTATGTATTCTCCTTGAATCCCATAACAAGTCTACCTCTCAAGTACCTAATGTCCTTGCCTACCATAAGAAATGTGGGAATGACCATGATTGTCTTGAGTCTATGCTAAAATATCTTGTCTTCTTTACTTGTCAAAAGTTGAATTGCATCTCATTTCAAAAACAAGACAAAATTGATTCAAAACAAGGTTAAACATAAGAACATTTCATCCAACAAAGTTCAAATTCAAAACATCTTCAAACATGATTGTCAAACATTGTTCAAAATCTTGTCTCAACATTCATGTCATTTAGATTTAGGTTCATCCTAGGTTTGCATTTTGCAAAGTTCATTGTCAAGTACCAAGGTTAGGTTTCACCTAGGTCATACTCCTTTGCTTATCAATAAAAGTCATCCATTTGCATGTGTCTTCTTGCATTAGAGTCATACCATTGTCATACATTCATATTTGCATACCCTAGGTCTCTTCATTAAGTTTAGGTCATTATCATATCATATTAGGGTTACTTGCATAGTAATTGTCCCTTAGCATATAGTGCCAAAGCTAGGTTTTGTCATACTTGAGTAATCCAATTCTTTGATAAACCCTAAGTCATTGTTAAGAAGTCTAAACCTTATCAAACTTTTGTCTTTTTGTCATCAATGTCATTTCATCAAACCTAGCTTAGCATCCAAGCATATAGGTGAGACATTGTCAATTTGTCCTATTGTCACTTGGTCCTTTTGTCCTTTGAGGTCTAGACATCATTTCAATTTCCTAAGGGTCTCATTTTTAGATTTGCATTCCAAAAGTTTGTCCAAAATCTTGAAAAACAACCAAAAACATAGATTGCACTCTTGCCATAGATTGCATTTTCATCTATTTAGTTTGCATTTAGTTGCATATCATATATTGTCTTTGAAAAAAATTCCAAAAATATTGCATTTGCATAGTGACATGACTATTGAAACAAGGTTCCAAGCACCAATGATGCAACAAAGTTTGACATATCAACCGACAATGCAATCACAATTCTATCCAACCCAACAACAAGGCAATATCGATCAAACTTATCATGATGATGTAAATGTCCAAATACAAAAACTAGAGGAGAAACTAGCTCAATAAGAAGAGATATTGGAACAAAGAGTGAAAAACATTGAGAAGAATAGATCACAAATGTCCAAAGTGTTTCAAAAATTTCCAGGTCAAAATCCAAAGATTGAGCCAATTGCTGTAAGATCTCTTCTTGAACGATTAGACATACCAGCTCTCCTCTCCCAAATAGAGATGATGAAACAATTTCAAGAAAAGAGACAACATCAATTTCAACATTATGTGCCTCCACAACAAGAACAAGAAGGTGTTTACTATCAATCAAATTTTCAACCATCACAACCAATGGTTCAACCAATTGTCCAGCATATTCAACCAACACAACCAATGGTCCAATTTCAACAATATGTCCAACCAACTATACAATGTCAACAAATAGTTCAACCAATGGTGGAATATCAATGTCAACAACCACAACCAAACATTCAAAAACAAAGGTTGCAACACACACCAACCCAAGTTTCAAACATGTCGGAACAATTGAACCAAGTCCAATATCAAAACATGACATCAAACCAAAAACAAGCTCAAATTCCAGATCCAATCATGTCAAAACCTTGAAAGAAAGGTGGCTTTATTGCAATGCTCTTAAGGAAATTACCAAGTGAGTTTATTGAGGGAGATCAAGATAATACACTTATGTCTAGCAATGCCTCATCCCCTCGCAAGCAAATTGACTCTCTAGTGGCATCTATCCCTACACCTTTAGAAGTTTCCCAAGAACCTTCCATATTGTCCTCATCAAACAATACACCCAAGGATGCAATTACCCAAGAGCTATCCATAATTGATTGCCAAAATAATCCAATTCATGATGCACATCCTTGTCATGTTTCAGAAATACAAGACCCAATGCAACCATGCACTTTATTGCCATTACCCATTTTAGACGACCCCATTCGAAGTCCTTCTTCCTCATGTTCAAGCATTGATTCCTTGCCAAAATCCATCACAAATGTTCAAAGTGCATTTCCTTCATGCCAAAACATTGATCCCTTGTCAGAATCCCCCATGCATATCCAAAGTCCAACCCCATGTCAAGAGGATAATTTAGAGCATGAAGAAATGAGTCCTAAAGAATATCAAGATCAAGATCCCGAAACCTTATCATCCCATCCAATTGTTGACCAGGACCCCATCTTCCCAGACACTCATGATGATTCCCCTATTCTTGTCCATCCTATCCAAAGCCCTATTGACACTCCCTTCCCTGAGAAAGATCAAGATATCCCAGTCCATCCAATCCCAAATGATCCCCTTCCATTTCATGAAAAAAATGTACTTTCAAATCCCATTGACATTCCACTTCCTGAGAAAGATCAAGATATCCTTTCCATCCTTTATGATGATCCCATTGAAAGTCAAGAGCAAAGCACCTTTAAAGAGGATTCTAATGATCTTCCTCCTTGTCAAGATCAAATTATTCCTTCAGATCCTCCACAAGATCCACTTGTTCCTCCATCTCCTTGTCCTAATGCTCCATATACACTCCAAGATCGCATTTCTTTTGATGATCCCATTATTTTTCCCATTCCATCTCTTGAAGAGCCTGTCATTGAACCATGTCCACTAAATGATCCTAATCGCCCTCACAATCCTAATCCCACTCATGATTCTAACGTGTTAGTGCAAGATGTTCATGAACCCTCGACATGCATAATGGGTTCTTCCACTTTGGTGCAATCTGATCCACTTCAAGATCTCATTATTTCTCTCATATCATATCCACCTCATAATGGACTCGTGTCTTCTTCCCAAAGAAAAGAGTATCCTACAAGTCAAGATATTCATAAAGGCAAAGGAGTAGATCTTCATAAGCAAGAATCCCTTCATGTTAAACAAAATATTAAGGGTCCTGGCCTCAGTGAAATTCCTCAAGACGTTGGTATCCCTCCATCAAAATCCAAACATACACCTTCCCCATCATACCTTCCATCCATCTTAGGTCCTTATATCCCTTCATCCTCTATGCAAGGTCAGAAAAGGCACACATCCTTGAGTAAATTTCATCAATCCAAAATAACTCCATTTCATTCATATCCATCCATGCATTCCTTTCCCCCTCCAAGCAATTTGGATGTTAAGAAATCCACTGTATTCAAGGATCAACATGTCCAATATAATTGACATGTCAAAACAAAGAACAAATTGATCTATAAAGAAAAAGAAATATCCAAAAGGCCACAAAGGCCCACTGAGCAAAATAAAGCAAAGTCAAAATATATATGGGTTCCTAAATCCCTTATGCAAGCAATTCACTCCAAGGAACCACAAAAGCATGAAAAATCAAAAACCACGTGGATCCCCAAGAAGCTCTTTGAAGCACAAAAAGAACAACCCAGATTGGCATCTAAAATTGCTATTCCTCCATCCAAACCATCCAAGTCTATTCCTCCATCACCTTCTTTATCCTTTTTGGGCCCTTATGTCCAAAATCCATAGCCTTTCCTTCGTCAAAATCTCAATATCCAAAATACGTCTTTCCTCCATCAGTCCATCACCCCTCAAGGTGTGTGCCAATGTCGATCTTGCCTTCATTTCCATCCACTGAAGCCCAATTCTTCCAATACCCCATCCATTATCCAATGCATATTTTCCATCCTTCCATCCCTCTGGTCCAATCCTTTGCATAAATCCTTGTCTTAGTTTCATCTCATTTTCCATGTCCTTATCCGACCAACGTCTTTGAGCATACTTTTAAATGTCATGGTCCCATTTTTTTCTCAAGGCTACTATCCAAACAAAAAGACGCTTGAGTCCTTCTTCGATCCCCTATCATGTGTCCATCTTCTCTTGAAAAAGTCAAAATACAAAAAAAAGTGAAAAAAAAAAAAAGTGAAAAAGACAAAAAAGAAAAGAAAAAAGTAAAGAAAAATAATTTGTCCTTTGGTGAAAACCTGGCAAACAGGCACCTTGGGCAAGTACCATGATGAAAACCTAGCAAACAGGTGTCATGCGTAATCTATGAACTTCTTGCACACCACACTTGGGGGCAGATTTCCTCCTTCATATCCTATTGCCCTTCATTATCCTATCATACCATGTCATACTCCTCCATTATCCTATTGTCCCTCATGTCCATTTTCCCTTTCCACCTTTGATCTTGACAAGGCTGAGGATCTTCATGAGCATCATGCATCTTGTTTGCAGCTTTCAGTCTATCATAGCTTTTGGTCATTTATCCATTTGCTTATTACAACCTTTCATCCATATTCCCTGTCTTATTGCAACTTTCTGCCACTATCCCTTAGCCTACCCTGACCTTTAGTCCATGTCCCTTATCCATTCTTGGTCTTTCTTATCCTATCCATATCTTATCACTATCCATACACTCTTTTTCATTCCTTGATCTTGATTTGACATAAGGACGCAAAATTTAAACATATTTTTTAAAAACCTCTTAACATGTCCCTCATGCCATGTCACTGCTTTACATTGTCATATCCAATCTCTTGTCCCATCACGCAATAGCCCTTGGAAATTGCATCTGTATTGTCTCCATGATAAAAGGCCTTTGTCTTCCCTCTATCCACCATCATTTTAGCAAGCCTATTTATTAACCTATCATATTCCTTGCCTTGCTAGACACTAGGGGCAAAATCTTAAAAATCAAATAATGTCTGGAAAAAATTTAAAAAATGAAAAATGTCCTAAAAAAATCTCTTAAAAATTGAAAAATGTCCTGAAAAAATCTCTTAAAAATTGAAAAATGTCCTGAGAAAATCCCTAAAAAGTCATATAAAGTCTTGAAAAAAATGAACAAAAACATTTCAAAACATTAAAATCCAAAAAACAAGCATTTTGTCAATAAAGGATCTCTTTTTGTGCATAAGCCAAATCACTGAGCATCCCTCCAACGACATGCAATCACACACTATGCTTTAATTGAAATCATGCGTTAACAGATGAACTTTTCAATCAACCCAGACATTCAAACTGATCTGAATTGTCATATCAATCAACCTCAAAATCATTTGTCCTTGGCACACTATCATGGGTCTTATACAGGGTGTGGTATACTCGAAACCAGACTGTGTCCTGTCTTAGACGGGGTACCACATTCCCTAAAATCAGACAGCATGATCGTCCTATCAGCACTTTCAACTTTTGACAATGAAGATCAAGATGTTTGTTTGATTTGTTGGAATTTGTGCATCTTATCTTTTTATTGATTTATCTTTGGTTTCGGTCATGTTCCTATGTTGCTCGATGATGTCACTGAGTGATTTAGAGTGACCGGGATGGTTCATGATCTCTTTCTTTTTTGTTGTGATTGTTGTTTGTCTGCAATGTGTCTGTCTTTTGCAAAAAGGGTTGCATTTCAGTTCTAGCCTTCCATCCCATGATGCTATGCATCCATTTTGCTACATTAAATAAAGGTTCTCATCTACAAAGTGCATTACTGAAAGCAAGTTTTCCTTCATCTCTAACTGTCCTCTATCTAATTTCTGCTTACTAACATTTCTTCCGTCAGTCTTGTCAATCTGTTTGCTCCTATCATTTTCTATCATTCTTATCGATCAATTGGCCTCTTTTCTGGACATTTCCGGCCAATTCCTCGAGGGGGCATGCATATGTCATTATCATTATCTGGGGCATTTTCATTATTGCTCTTTAAAATAACGCTTAAAATCGCATTGTCTCAAAGAGGGGCAAAATGTAGACACCGAAAAATGGTCAACGCTTGTGGGATCATACTTTAACATTTGCGCATTGCCTCATTTTAGGTTTTTGCGTCGCATTAACATTTCTCCTATGTCACGCACTTGGTCTTTATCATTTGCGAGCATCGAGTCTTTCTTCTGCATTCTTCATTTATCTCGCTTTCGAATTTGGTCTTGTCGATAACAATCTTTAATCATGATTTTGGTCAATCTTGTCAATCTCTTATCAACTTGTCAGTCTCATCATTTTACGATCGATTTGACATCGATCGTCATCCTTTTCAATCATGTCAATTTGGATCAATTTTTCATTGTTCCTCGGCACATTTATCAATCAAATCATTTATCAATCCAAAATCATGATCAAATCGATATCAAATCAATCTTACATCAAGACCTAATTGTCGTCCTGGCGTTTCTAATTCATCTTCCAAGGTTTTATGATGTATTCATTTAATCTTGTTTGGCATTTTCCCTCTAGGTTAAATTATTTATTTATTTATCCTAGGTCTTCTTGTCACAATTAAATGTTTATTTAATTGGCTAATTAATTCCTCCTATTTTTGTAAATTAATTAATTAATGAGAAATTATTAATTAATTTACCTAATTTCATCATTTCTAATTTCCTAATTTCCACCTATTTTCTAATTTGTCAAATTTAATTTCCACCTAATTAATTTCTCTCTAGTTCTCCCTATTTTTGTGCTTCGGTGGAAGCATGAATTTCTCATGCGTCATACTCTTGACATAGCAAGATGTCATAAGGTTCTAGTTTTCTAACCTTTGTATTGGCAATATGTCATAATTCATGACATAGAAGGTGTCATAACCTTCTTCTTTCCACTCAATTTTCCTATTTTTGAAATCAATTGCCTAAATATCAATTTCATGCTAATTTGATCATTTCTCCAATTTATCTATAAATTGGATGAATTTCTTCAATCAAAGACCCCCAATTGATCGCATTTTTGAATCCCCTAATCAGATTATCGAATTTATAATCATTTTGTCAAATCACGCTTCTAGTACTCTTGAGCAATCATCTTGTCTAGTTGCTTTCATATTATGATCATGCACTAGTAGGTGAGATCTACAACAAAGCTATTTGGAGAAGAAAGAAGAACAATGGGGCCGCATGAAGGAAGCATTCAGATCCACATTTGGTTTGCATAATCTTTAGTTTTGAATGTTTTATTTTCATGTCTTTATTGAGTGTGTTTAGGATAGATCATTACATTTAAGCTTTCGTGATTGGGCTAGATTAGTTATAATATTATTTGCTTTGATGATTTCCTATTTCCTAAGCTACAACATGTATATGCATATGTAATACACATATCTATAGATGTGTAGACAATTTTATGTATTTTCAAAGGCTTTCACTCACATCAATATATACATCCACTCCCTTGTCCAGATAAATATAAAATATATATGTAGGGTAAGATACATAGATGGGTGTGGCTTTTCTGTTAATGCAGAGATGCAGAGGTCATCTCTATGAAGGGAGACTATGGGAAAGATACAATTCTTCGCCTCCTAGACTATTACTATACTTATATTTTGCATCATTAATATTTCAAATTTCTAGAATGAACTATTAACCATCATATTAAATTTATTATTCACATTTGTTTTAATTTGATTGAAAAATAATTAATCAATTTTCACTGCCATAATATGCTAAGGATTTCTAAGCTTTGGAATCAATTTCAAGATGCATATTTTTTAAGAGTGACTAATTTGCAGGAAGAAGTATTCAGCTAAATATATGCATACACAGATATTCTTCACATTGGAATAGGTTATACAAAAAATAGATGGACCAACGATTCTATGTAAAAAATAGATGGGTCAAGGATAGAATCGAATAACATAAAAATCATTCTGATATATAATTGAACCATAGTTGTGATTAACAATTTGAACATTTACCACAATACAATGCTCTATAAAGCCAAATAGTATGGCACTTACTAAACATGGATGCATAATAAACATGCCTCGCCAGATGGTAGGGAGTAAATAGGGGTGGTGTAGCTTTTCAAGAATTAGGTTTGATATTGTGTTTGGTATCTCTGTTCAGGTGTATATGTTGGTTGTGTTATGGTTTATATGTCTAAATATGTCTGTTGTCTAGGATTTCAAGAGGCTTGCTGCTAGGGAAATTTTTAACAGTCTTTGTATAATCTTGCTAGATAGCGGCTACTCTTCGAAGTATATTTTTATAGTTGTATCTATGTGATCAAAAGTGTTAATGCAATTGTTTTTATATCAAAGGCAATAGGCTCTGTAGAAGCCCCAAATTATAATTAAAAGAAAAATTGTTTACTTGAAACCATATGCATCTATGAGTACAATTAACAGGAACTTACAAAATACATGTTATGGATTGAGCTCCACAACCTTTGTATAAAAAAATAATCTCTAAAACAATTCCATAGTGTTTGAGTATAAAAATAATATCTACTAAAAATGATAGATGTGCTGGATGACAGTAACATAACAAAATGAACCTAACAAGATCTATAGGGAATGAGATTATAAACAATACTAATCAAAGGAAATGAAAATGCACAAGAGCTTGTAAAAATATAACTGGAGGATCTTCTCCTCATTGTGACTTCTCTGCTCCAAACTAAAGCCACAAAACAATGTGAAAAACCTATTGTATACAACTTGTTTTGCATAATAAACTTGATGTCAACTGACGCGAACATTATTATTGCTAATAAATCCCATTGAATGGTCTTTCCGTTAACTATTTGCCATTGCATATTGTTTACTAAAAATGCACATCGAATGGCCTTTCCCTTAACCGTTTACCACCACAAATAAATGACACCACTTGCCCTTTGCAATAAATGACACCACTTTTTTGACCTGCTGGAAACCATTCCCCACAAAACAATATTTTGCCCATCAAATGCAAAAAACAGGGAGGCTGAAAGTTTATTAGGCACTAAAGCCCATACTAAGAGCCTATCGAATCAATTAACTAACTTGTAAATGCATCAACAATTTACACAGCTTGACCAAGTTTCCCAAATATGAATTGTCCTAGCTCGCTCTTCCTTTCAATGATTTTCACCAAGAAACAATATAATTTTGTTTTACAATTTCCATAATATGTCATGACTTATAAATGTTATTGGCTTCTGTATAAACTGAAGCAACTTGTTGATGCTTGTGAACTTTCTTACTAAGGAGAGACTTAGTTTTTTTTTAAACTCTTCTTGGTAAGATTTTCAATTCTGATGCCCGAATAGACAAAGGTGTTTACTTGGGCTTTATTTGCAACTTGTGGCACTTTTACAAATCACCAAAAGGAATAAGGATTGATTCAAAGGCCAAGTCATTCCACCATCCATACACATCGACACTCTGAAGGAGTTTTAAAAACACCCGACTTGGCTGACATAACTTAGACCTTCAACATTCATGAATAACTGAATATATCATTGACTAAGATGTTATCAATTTGAGGAGCTTGGCATGAAAGTTTAAAATTTACAAGTTTAAAAATGGGGCTAATAGTTTGATAAGCATAAGGTTGCTTTTCCTATAGCTATACATGCATGATTGGTCGAAACACATCAATATACTCTCACGCCTAGACCTGTAGGAGCATGATGCCACAACTAATGGATCGGTATCCCAGATGGACCATTGTATGCATTAGATAGTGCATGATCAGTATCATACTGGTGAAAACTCAGATAGCACTTGCCAACATTTTGTAGTGCATAGGAGCATCATCCTAGCACATCTAAAACATAATATAGCGCATTTGCACCAAACATTAGTGCCTCAAAGGGACATATTAGCGCATAACCAGTTCATCAATTGTGTTATCAAACAGTAGAAAATAATGCATTTGAGAGGTAGCATAGTGCATCTAGATCATTCTGTAGTGCTTTGGGGGAATCATTTAGCACATCAGGGCTCTGTTCTAGCGCATGATCAAAATTGGCAAAAAACCAGAAAGAAAACTAGTCACCTTGTGAAATTTTCATCAACACTTTTGGATACCCTTTTAGGTCCTCTGACAAAATCCAACAAAAATTGCAAAAAGGGATCATATGTGAGAAATTTCCAAATCCAATTAAGCACCCTTAGAAAGAGATATCAAATCTTCAACTATCTTCAAAGATCAGATTTCATCCAACAAGATTAAGGAGTATCAAAACAGTGATCAAAGGTTCCACCATCCAACAAATCCTATCAAAACAATACCTAGTTAAGATATCAAGTTGTCAAATTAAGTTTCTAAATCATGAAACTTGACTCATATCATTTATCATTTGTGTATAACCACTCCCCATATTTTGAGAAGAAGAAGTATTCATCAAAAGACTAAGCTGAAGAAGAGACAACCTAGTTCTAAGGCACTTATCAAGAGGAGTAAATTTCTCTATATCAATCATCAACTCTTTAAATTACATCGTGCATTCTCGTGTCATATGCGATTGTATATCCAAGGAAAAACCAACAAAATTGAAAAAGAACCTTTGAGAAGTAGGGCTTATATTCAGAAAGAAGCATTCAACCAATGCCTTAATAGGGGAGGAAGGATTAAACACACATTGTTTCCAAAGTTTCTTATCACTTACAATGAAGCTCGACCTGAGCCACCAACTCCACCAAGAACCCCAATATAAGAATTAGAATTCACTGCTATAGAGATATACTGATGCCCACTGTCAATCAATCTCAGAGAAACAAAAAGAAGGAATCACTACCAGAATCAAGCATTTGTCATAGGGAGAACAATCCTTTTGATGAATATGCAAATATGGAAGAAACAACGATCACCGAAGAGCTTATCCAAGAATGTCAAGAGAATGTTGCTTTCCAAAAACTTGTAGAAAGACTCATAGAAACGGATAAGCAAAAATATCTCCTCATGCTGACTAGTAAAGGAGTCAATATTCTTGAAGATTTTGACACAGAAAACTTAAGGAATATAGATGAGAGAATTTCATGAACAAGGGTGAGAAGCTATTCTTACAATCAAGAACACCTGAGAGGAGAGGAAACGCATTATCAAGAAAATATACGCAACCAAGATTGCACCCATGAACAAGATAAAACTCACAAACAAGAAAATACCCACAACTAGGACAATCTAAATGAATGAGGGGAAGCTCCCCATTGAAAGACCAATGCACCCCTAGCTATTCTTACACAGCAACTCCAAACACTTCAAAGACAAATGCGAGACATGCAACAAGGAACCACGATAAGATACTCATTAGATGACATTTTTCCTTATCCTTTTGATAGGAGATTAAACATGGTACCTTTTCCCTGAAATTCAGATATACCAAAGTATGACAAATACGATGGTAAGAGTGATCCCCGAGATCACATTCAGGAATTTTGTACTATGATCTTGGAGTTTTCTCACAATGACACATACTTAATGAGACTATTCCAAAGAAGTTTGGGAGGGCAAACAATGGAGTGGTTGTCAAAACTCACACCTCCCATCAGATCATTTGATGAGTTGGTGAATAAATTCATAACACAATACTCCTATAATATCTAGCACGTGATCATCATGCTTGATGTATGCAATATGAAAAAAAAGAACAATGAAACATTCATGGTGTTTCTACAATGATGGAGGCACATGGTCGCAAGGTACCCATGAGATGTGCCTGAAAAGGAAAAGATGGAGATCTTCATAGACAATCTGAATAGTGAAATGAGTTATCATCTCAAACTACAATATATACAATCTTTTACAAAATTAATAGAGAATGGTATCTGAGTAGAGAAAGATTCCATCAAGAAAGGAACATTGAAGTTCTTTAAATAAGGTGTTAGTTCATCAAACAATAACACCTTTAACAATCAAAACAATAACAACAACTTAGACAAATCCAAATTTTGGATAAGAAAAAAAAATGTTCTTAATGATGGGGTAGTCGATGCCAACAATGTAAAGTCTAAACAACTCATGTTGACTTTAGCAGGCAACCCACCATCCAATAATAATAAAAGAAGTGCTAATCAAGGCACTAACACTTATCAACCAAATACCAACCAAGGAACTTCAACGTCAAACAACAACAACAATCACCAAGGCAACAACAACAACAACCTAGGGAACAACACAAACCAAAGAGACAACGCTAATACTTTCTCACCTTGACGAATATACACACCATTAGGACAAACCTTGGATTCAACATTTTGAGAACTAATGGAAAACAAGATCATCACATTGCCAACCACAAGAAACTTTGAACTCCAAGTCAAACCACCATGGTGGAATGACTCACATTATTGTGATTATCATTGGAACAAGGGGCATAGCACAAATGATTGCATGAGGTTGAAGAACCTGGTTCAATATATGATAGACAAGGGAGATCTAACAGTCAATGGTCATAAAACCAATGGTGACCATGAAGCTTTAAAAAATCCTCTTCCTAATTATGACAAGGGAGGAGCATCAACGTCAAACAACACCAAAGGAACTTGTATCAATCACATATATGAAAACACCATCAATCACATATCGACATATGACAATCAAGTGAATGTCATAAAAATCAAAGACAGACAAGAACATGCATCGATAAATGTGACAACAAGAGCTTAGAGATATTTTTTGAAGGGGAACGCATCAACAGCAACAACTCTCCCCAAAACTCAATAAAACTTGGTCGACCAACTACGGAGAACACCCGCTCAGATATCTATACTTGAGTTTCTCAAACTTTCACCAAAACACAAGAATATCTTAGACCAAGCTCTTGTCAAAACAACCATTCCAAATGATCTGGATATTGATTGATTCCAAGCCATGGTGGCCCATATGACGGTTCCACACAGCATATCTTTTACTGAACATGATGTTATCTCCTTGAATCATCTACATAACACCCCACTACAAATCAAGGTCTTAGTCTATAAACATCGGGTAAAAAGAGTATTAATAGATGGAGGAGTTGGTCTCAATATATGTACTCTAAAGCTTATCCATGTGTTGGGCTTCTCTAAGAAAGCTATTGATCCAAAAAAGAAAATAACTATCAAAGCATATGATGATGAAGAAAGATCATCCGAGGGAACTGTGATACTACCCATTCAGGTATGTCCTATAAAAGAGACACAATGTGCCAAGTCTTAAACATGTACTTGACATACAATATACTATTGGGTCATCCATGGATCCATGAAATGCAAGTGATACCTTCCATGTACCATCAATGTCTCAAGTTCCCCTACAATGGATAGGAAATTTCAATATCTACAGATACTAACCCTTTTTAGTACTACAATGTTATGGGGGCAGCTCAAGATAGCTTGGTTCACAACAACAGAGAGGCCCAAGATTCCTCATCATCCAACCATCAAGAATAACTCAAGTCCCTATCCATGAACTTCAAGAAAAAGATGAAAATAAAGGACCAAGGCATGGGGGAGTACTCTTTTGAACCCTTGTGTCTATCTAAGTTGTCAAATTCACCAAGATCTTATGGACAACCTTCCACATCAAGACATCAAGCAGCATAACCCATCACAAATTTTGATGGTAAATTTATCCAAATGGGCACACTGGCTGAAGAATCAGAAGATAAAGACATCCTTAGCTGGCTATACAAGGATGAGAGAGAAATCAGAGTTGCTACCCTAAAAGTAGCCGTACCAATAGAACAGTATGGAAATGGGTTTTGGATCATGCAACAAATGGGATACAAAGGAAAAGGACCTATTGGAAAGCGTCAAGAAGGCATCATATAACCCATACAACCTTGTTCACAATGTGCAAAAGACAAAACAAGACTTGAGTATGGCCAACATGTTCTGCCTATGAAAAAGAAAGATCACCATAGAAAACCTCAATGGAAAGAAAAGAAAAAACATAACAAAGACTCATGGAAATAAGCCCTACACTAAGCAGTAGAAAAGACAAGGAGAAAAAACATGAAGAAAATGAGAGGCGACAAGAAGAACTCACTATCCAAAGGGAGGAAGCTTATTATAAGAAAGTACATCATGTACAAGAACCTGATCAAACCAAGGTTGAGCCATGACCGAAGGGAATTGCTACTCAAAGAAAGGAAATGGTGTATGAAAAAATTCAGAGAGTACAAGCAAGCACCGATCCCAAATCAGAACAAGCTACCAAACTTGTGTCAATTATCAATGATCTTTTCTCACCATACAACAAACTTGTCAAATTCAATGAAGCCACCTGGGATAGCGATTCTAAAACAACTTCCAATGAGTATGAGTGGGACACTTGTTCTGATGTTACTGAAGCTATTGAGGTGGATACAATCCATGCATACACAACCATTTCTCATGAGGGACAAGGCTCAAGATCTTGACCATTTGAATTAGGACCACAACATATCTATGAGGCTAGTGAGAATCAACAACAACAATATGAATAAGGAAATGTCAAGGAGAGTACCATAGAAGACCTCAAGAATATCATAGACCTCACCAATATCCCAAACAACAATAACAATGTCACCATCATGACACTTACAACAGTTGATCTTAACCCACCAAATGACTCCTTACCGCTCATATATCCTGATCTCATAGACTAGGAAGAACCCAAACATCATGATATACCAATATTCCCAAATGATGAATCAATTGTCCAATACCTAAGCTCAATCAACCCAGAAACATGCTCCACTAGTGAACAACATAAGGATATCTGTAATCAGGGGAGTGCTAAGTCTCTCAGTCACAAAAAGGAAATAAAAAATGGATCTAATGGTAACCATTTAATGGCAGTGTTAGATCACAAAAATAAAAAAGTAAAAATAAAGGACGTATTTGAAGGTGAAAACCTTTTTGAGGTACCTGGAGATGGTAGACTTGACACTCTTCCTGAACATTACCAAGAGAGATCACCAATCTTGATTGAGCCAACTCAATCAATAAATATCAACACTGAAGCAACAGCCAAAACCATACATCTGGCAGAATCACTCACAAAAAAAGAAAAATCAGATTTTGTCAAATTCTTCATGGAGAAGCAAATCAATTTTTCTTGGTCTTATGTTGGTATGCCAAGGGTAGATCCAAATCTAATCATGCATCACTTGTCCATCGCTCCTGGAGCTAAACTTGTCAAACATAAATTAAGGAAGATGAATCCACATGTGGCATTATTAGTCAAAGTAGAACTGAAGAAGTTATTAGATGTTGGATTCATTCGACCTGTAGACTATGTTGAATGGATCTCAAACATTGTACTAGTTTCTAAACCGGATAAAAGCATAAGGATTTGTATAGACTTCAGAGACCTAAACAAGGTGTGTCCAAAGGATGACTTTCCTTTGCCAAGCATCGACACCATTGTTGATCTAACAACAGGACATGCAATGCTATCTCTCATTGATGGCTTATCTGGCTATAACCAAATCAAGAGAGCTCCAGAGGATCAAGATAAAACTACATTCACATGTCCATGGGGAACATATTATTGGAACGTCATACCTTTTAGCTTGAAAATTTTTGGTGCCACTTATCAACTTGCCATGACAACAATTTTCCACAACATGATGCATACTTCATGGAGGATTATGTGGATGATTGGATAGCTAAATCATTCACAAGAGCTGAACACCTAGACATCCTAGATAAAATCTTTCAACAATTAGAGAAATTCAATGTCAAATTAAAACCTAAGAAGTGTATCTTCGGGGTCATTCCAGCAAACTTTTGGGCTACATTGTATGAGAAAAGTGCATAGAGGTGGATCCAGCAAAGGTTCAGGCTATCATGGAGATGCCACCTACTAAAAACATTATCCATCTATGATCTTTGTAGGGCAAACTACAATCCATCAGATGATTTATTGCTCAGTTAGTAGATAAATGTCTTCCATTCAATCATCTGCTTCATAAGAATATACCTTTCAGATGGGAAGACAAATGTGTCGTATCATTCCACCAGCTCAAACAATATATGATGAATCCACAAGTTTTGGTACCATCAATAGCAGGCAAGCCACTCATCCTCTATATATCAACAAGAGAAGTGTCATTAGGGGCACTACTAGCATAAGAAGATCCAGCAGGCAAAGAAAGGGCTATCTATTACATCAGCAAGACTTTGAACGGATGTGAACTTAATTATACATTCATCAAAAAGGCTTGCTTAGTAGTGTTGTTTGCTTCTCAAAAGTTCTACCACTATATGCTAGCCCACACAATCATGCTAGTAGCAAAGATCAATCCTCTCAAGTATCTACTCAGCAAGGCTGCTCTCACAAGAAGATTGGCTAAATGGGTCATGATCCTAAGTGAGTTCAACATTCAGTACACAGAATGATGGGCTATCAAATGACAAGCAATTGTAGATCAACTGGCAGAAGCACCACTACCAAACCAACACCCACTATAGGTGGAATTTCCAGCTATGGATGTACTCACTATCACACCCAAGCAATGGACCCTATACTTTGATGGATCCTATACACAACATGGATTGGGTGTCAGCATCTTGTTCATCACTCCAGAGGGGCACACAATTCTGAGATCCTACAGACTAATGTTTCCATGCACCAACAACATTGTTGAATATGAAGCCCTGGTAACAAGAATCAAGGTAGTTGTAGAATGGAGAATCACAAAATTAAGAGTCTATGGGGATTCTCAATTATTTATCAATCAAATCGATGATGACTATCAAACAAAAGATGATAAGCTAATGCATTACAAGAGAATGGTGGATGACTTCAAAAAGTACTTTGTGCATATCACCTTTGAGAAGATTCCAAGATTGGAAAATAGAGTTGTTGATGCAATGACCACTATCACCTCACTTCTAGAAATTCCAGGAAAAACATAATCGTTACGAATTTTTGGTGGAGCAATTATTTTTCCTAGCCTATGATAATTTCGCATCCCAAGTCATCTATGCCCTGATCGGTTCTGATTCCCCTCTATATGGGAAGATATATGACTATCTCAAAAACAATACCCTCCCACCAAACCTATCTTGCAAATAAAAAAGAAACTTCATTCGACAAGTCGTCCACTATACCTTAACCGTTGAGACACTTTATCGCCGAGGTCTAGATGGTACTCTTCTTTGATGCCTCGATTGTAACAAATCTGACTTCGCCTTACATGAGCTTCATGAAGGTATTTGTGGAACACATTCAAGTGGTCCTACTCTCACCAAGAAACTTCTGAGAATGGGATATTATTGGCCGACAATGGAAAGAGAGTCCTATCAATTTTCTAGGAAATGTCCTAAATGCCAAATTCATGGTAACCTCATACATGCACCAACACAGGAGTTGCAACCATTCACCACATCGTGGGCTTTCTGTCAATGGGGACTTGACGTGGTAGGAAAGATTCATCCTTCCTCTTCAAATGGGCATGTTCATTATCACCACCACAGAGTACTTCACCAAGTGGATCGAAGCAGTCCCAATGACCAATGTGTCTAGAAAGAAGATTTCATCATTCATCCTCAACTATCTCATTTGCAGATATGACATTCTTAGTTCCGTCATCATAGATAACGGACATCCTTTCAAGAATCAAGATGTGCAAGAGCTTTCTGAACGGTTCAAAATCCAACATCACTTTTCCACACCATACTACCCACAAGTGAATGGCCAAGTGGAAGCATCAAACAAAACAATCCTGAAAAATCCTCAAGAAAACAGTGAATGATACTGGTAAGGATTGGCATGTACAACTCAATCTGGTACTTTGGGCCTATAGAATGAGTATCCGCACACCCACAAGGGCTACACCATATTCATTGGTGTATGGTTCAGAAGCAATTTTGCCTCTTGAGATATAAATCTCATCTCTCCGAGTATCTTTGAAGGGCCTCATACCAAATGAGGAATATCAAGTGAATGGGTTGTAGGAACTAGAGCTTCTTGATGAAAAATGGCAACGCACCTATGACCATCTCAAGGCATATCAGCAATGAATGTGCAAAAGCTATAATCACAAAGTCATCCCAAGGGCTTTCAAAATTGGTGATCTAGTCCTAAAAGAAAATCCCAAAAATTAGCAAGATCGAGAAAAGAAGGGGAAATTTGAACCTAACTAGTTGGGACCTTTTGTCATCATATCAGCCTATGGATCAAGAACATATCATTTGTCAAATTCTAAAGGGGACATGATCGACGAACCAACCAAGAGAATCCATCTGAAGAAGTTCTACACTTGAGTTGTCCAATGTACAGATCAAGCAAAAAAGAAAAAAAAATCAAAAAATCAAAAAAATACAAAAAAATGAAAAAAAATAAAAATCAAAAAGTGCAATAAAAACAAATGGTGAAAACCTGGCAACAGGCGCTATTTGTGAGAGAACAAATCCTCTATCTATTGGTAGTCACATCATATATTTAATCCATCTGATCTAATCCCATAGCCATTGCAAAACACTTATCCACGCATCATTATCCCAGACATACTTAGTGTAGTCACTGTCCTTGATTATCTAAACAATTATCCATATCATATCCCACCATGGATTGGTGATCAATGTATATCCATATCAACAAGTGTCCATAACTAGGGGCATCATTCATCTCACTTTAACATTTAGACAACAAACAAGGATCACAACATACTAAGGAAACCATTGTCAAAAGAGATTATCGGAATAGAAAACAGGATCATTATCCAACTACAACTTCAATGCACACGATGGATGATTTATTCTAAATTATGATTTGTTTACATTTGGCATGAAGTTTTGACTATTTGTATCTTGATTTTTGAATCATTAGATCTTCTGAGCTACTCAAGGATGCACTGAGCTAGAGAGGCAATGAAGGAATCTGGTATTTTTCTTTAGTTTTTTGTCTGTGAGGCAATCATTCATATAGTGCAAATTTATCTCGAGACATTATTGGAAACATATCATTGAAGAAATTTTTTTATTTTGCACATACAAATGGTTAAGTCTTGTCCGTTTTATGCAAGCAACATTTAGGTCGTCTTGGTTCAATTATACCTCACCACTTGTGTCATCTTGCAATATCAAAAATCCATGTAAGCTATACTCAGGTCATTATGGTTCAATTATACTATGATGCTTCTATTAACTTTCAACATATCAAAAGCTCAATGATGACAAAAAGAGCACAAACAAAGTGACTAATAGGAATGACAATGACAGAATTAAAATGATCATTTAGTTGCATTTATATCAAATTAGTTGCATACAATTGCAGTAGGTTGCATATTATCTTAATCTTCCATTAGGTTACATGTCATTTTAATCTTGCATTAGTATCATATCATTATCATTATCATTTTCATCTCATTTTCAAGATACATCTCATATCATTATCATTATCATTTACATCTCATTTTCAAGATACATCTCATATCATTATCATTATCATTTGCATCTCATTTTCAAGATACATCTCACATCATAACATTAAGATAACATCACATCTCATATCAAAGTAAACACAATGCATATCACAAACATCAAATCATCCTCATAGTATCATCATATCAAATAATGTGCATCATAAATCAATCATCATAAATAACACATCACATATGGATCAGAGAAAATCAAATGCCATATATCATATATCTCGTAAAATTGTCAAAATGTACAATGGGTATCATGTCCCTATCTGAGGCACTGATGGAGGTAGAATGTCGGATCTCCTCCTCTGGGAGGGTCATAGTCCACCCTTTGTATCACCCTCTATCCCTCCCACAATGGCTAACACCACCCCTATCCTCACAACCCCACTCGCACCAAGCACGAGACCACCTCTGTCGTCTCCACCTCTATCACCACCTTTGCCACCTCCACCTCCACCTCCACCTCCACCTCCACCATCCCCTCCATCTCCATCTCCTCCCTCCTCTCCCTCATCCTCCTCTCTCCACCTAGAACCCCCTCGCCTTTGTGGCCACTCCTCCTCATCATCATCAAAAGTTAGCAACAACTCTGTCGGGTCATATATGTGAGCCACTACATGTGCTACGAAGTAAGCTGAGAACTCCTTCATCATCCCAGCATCCACTACCCCAGCCCCATGATCCCATATCTATCATGCCAGGGTCATATACTCATCCATGGATGCTCCGCTATCTAGGGTAGGCCCCCACTCTAGCACATCTTGTCACTGTCGAGCATACAAACAGGCTCACTATGGCATCCCCTTCTATCTACCGTATTGTCGATGAATGCGACTGTGCAGGAATCTCTAGATAATGAAGGGTCTCCACCCAATCAGATACCTAGACATATATACATAGGGAATCTCTAGCTCATCCTCCGCCCACACCTTGCAATCCATATAGGGTCTCTAGATAACCATATCAATGTCATCCAAAGCCCTGCGCCAGTGCTCTAGTTTGCCCAGCTTACACTAGACAACTACACTTGTATAACCATATGCATATGCACAACCAACTAGCCTATCTCTATCTACAAGTAGTCTCGATACTGGTATATGCTCCCATGCCCACACCTATAATAAAGTCAGCCCTGCTGATAGACTAGTGTATCCTAGATATACTACCTGATGGAGCTCTTTATATAGGTGGGTCAACATACAAGACCCCCATGCAAACCTACATCCCTGCGGCACCATCTCCTCCAGAACCAATCCCCATCCAATGGCTAATCCCTTCGACCTATGATCAGGACAAAGGAAACCACCGATGAAACCTACTAATATGGATGGCAGCGGAGCATAACCCAAATCCAAAAACTCTTGCCATATGATCTCATAGACATTAATGTGATCATCCTGAAAAACATAGCGGAGAGCCTCTATGTTGGCCTCCTCAGTCTTCTCATAGGGTAACAAATCCCCAACCACAGGAATCTGTAGAATCCAATAATAGTCTTCATGTGTAACTATCACCTCATTGGTCACCAAATGAAAGGTGTTCATGTCCTTGTGCCACCTATCTGCCAATGTTGTCAATAACCTCTAGTTAATGGTATACTGGGGCATGTCTAGTAAGGATGATAAACCACATCTCTCAATCATATCTTGATCAACATGTGACAAGTGCGGGATAACTGTCCATGACTTCGGGAATCTCTCCCGAGATTGTAGCACACCAAGATCTACCTGCAAATCAACACATATCCATCATCAGTTCTTGATTCAATAAAACATAAGAAAACAAATCAACTTCAAAAGCGAATCATATCATAAACATATCAGCATTAATTAGTGAATCATATCAATCACACAAGTATCATATCAAAGATCATTCAATCAATCGAGCATCATAACGGAAATCAAGACCCATATCAAAATCAAACCCATATCAAAATCAAGACTCATATCAAAATTAGGACCCATATGGAAATCAGGACTCATATCGAAATCAAGACCCATATCTTAATCAAGACCTATATCGAAATCAAGACCCATAATGGAAATCAGGACTCGTATTGAAGTCAGGACCCATATCTAAATCAAGAATCATAACAAAATTAAAGACCCATATCAAAATCAAATCCATATCGACAACCCAAGACTCATGACGAAAATCAGATCCATATCGACTCCAAACTCATAACGAAATCAGAACTCACATCAACAACTTTATCCATAACAAAAATCAGATTCATATCGACAACTTGACTCATATCAAAAGTGACTCATATCAAAACAAGATCCATATCAACCGCAGACTCATATCACAATCCTGCAGCATATTAGAATTAGACATCATAAAAAAATAGGACTTACATCAGATCACGATCCATATCAGACAACCGATGAACCCATTTTGACATCTACACAACCTATCCTATTCATCGGACTCATGACGCATTTTTCAAAACTTTTTTCTAACTTTTTACCCTACGAGCTAATTTAGAGCATCAAAGTGCTAGCCTTCCCTTTACATGCTAATCTTGTACATGAATGCACTATTAACCACTTTCTACGCGCTAAAATAGATACTCATTGTGCTACCTTTCTTCTTCAAAGCGCTAAAATGTCCTACACACTAACTGTCATACTAGTCGTGCTAGACTATTTACCGTACACATTAAAGCTACCATATGCGCACCTGTTATACCCTATGCGTTAAAGCACACCAATGTGCTAACCTCCCCCCTTAACGCACTATCATTTGACACCCGGACACTAAACCTACCTAGGCTTTTCTATGCACTAAAGTTCATTTTGTATGCGCTAACCTAGGGACCCTATGTGCTAAAATGGAAAATTCTAACCCAAAAAATAAAAAACGTGACAAGAATCAATGAAATTAATCAAAAACAAGAGGTATTTTGGCCACATACTCGTGGGCCATATGCAGTGGGTCTCTGGTATTGCCTGATGCACTCAAATCGGTGAGAAGAGTATGGAATCGACATTATGGTCAGAGCTCCAAATGTCACAATCACAAGAAGACAAGTGTGCAAATGATTTTTCAAAATCACTTTTTACCTTTTAATAGGGTAAAATCAAAGGGTTAATAAGTGGGGTATGTATTTTACCCCCACTTTTTCATTATTAACCTTATCATCATTTTTTCGGAAGATGATTCAATAATGTGCATCCAACGCAGTCAATATTCTCATATCGCAATCAATTAAAAAATGATCATAAAATTGACAAATTTTCACCAGACCCTTGATTCATCTCTCGAGGGGGCATCATCAAATCTACATCTGGGGCAGCATATCGAACATTTTGGCACACAACATCATATTGATCAAATTTTGGCAAGCATATCTAGCATTTTTTTTTGAATCAACATGTGCACACACGTCACTTCAGAGAGGGGGAAAATGTAGACATATAAATCTGGCCACTTTCTTAAAAAAAAATTAATATTTATTTTAACCCCATCCCCCTTATTAATTAAATCTTATTTAATTAATTTCTTCGTTTTCATCTATTTGATTAAATAAACTTCTCAATTTATTTAATTAAATTCACCTAAACCTTTTCTAGCCTCTAATTAAATAAATCACTTTATTTAATTAATTCCCCTTTCTTCATTTTAATTAAATTTATATTTAATTAAATTAACCCTTGCATTTAAATAACTAATTTATTTATAAAAATTCTTGCACTTGTATTTATACAAGTTGCATCTATTTTAGTTGAAATAAAGCAATTTTATTTTAATTAAAATCCTAAACCCCCCACTTGCATTTTCCTACATCTCCCACTTACCTCCTAAACCTCTTCTAGAGCCTTCTATATTCTTCTAATCCTATCTTAATTAACCTAATCCATCTCTTAAACATTTGCACATTCCTTAAGAGAAGTCACTTCTCAAAAATGCCACAAAGTCTTTGAAATGCATTAAAGGCTTTATGTCCTCAACAAGTTAACCTTCAAATTCTTCCAAACCATTAATAGTTATATCAACCTCCCTTCATGGTTAGAGACTTTCTCTCTAACTTAACCCTCATCTAACCCAAGGGTCTTATCAAGCACTTATGGCTTTGACCCTAGTTATCCTATTAACCCTTGCACAAGAGTTTACCCTTTGGGTAAAATCTTTATCCAATCGATAACCCTAACCTAACCTTACCTAACCTTAACCCTTACCTCCTAAGGTAACCTTCATGTATTTTCATGCATTTAATGCCTCTTGCATCTCCTCTCAAGAAACCTCTTGCTGACAATTGTCACCATTTCATTGGTGAAAATTGTAAACATGGATCGATTAACTTTGAATCCTAGCCCTTGTTTAGATTATTCAATCTTAACCATCCATTGCCCTATTTTTCTTATAAATAGAGCTCTCATTCTTCATTATCCAAGATCCAAGTTTCATGCATCTACATTATAGTCTAATTTACTAAGCATTTTAGCCTCTCTTTGTTAAAATATCATCATAAACATTTAGAAGCATTTCATTTTCATATCATAGAATATCCATGCTAGTATATCACGATTACGAGAATTTGTTAATCTCTTTATCATATCACTATCTTCATACTAGCTTAATCATCATAGTTTTAACACATCATATAGATCTTAGAATGCATTCATGTATATAGATCACAATATCACTCATTCTTGGAGTTGTCATTCCTAAGTCATTTGCTCAATGATCTGAGAGCAAAACATTAACTTTAGGGAACCTATGAGATATAGAATAGTGGGACACCCCTTTGGAAGTTAAACTAGTTTAAATTAGTTTATACTTGCACTAAGAGTCTCATTGGTATGTAGGCCATCTGATCTCGATTTATTCGTTTTGATCACCACATTTTCCTGTGTACAATTGTTATACATGGACTAATAGATAAGAAGGTGTAGATAACTATAGACACAAAAATTTCCATTAAAAAGTGTCATCTTATCAAAATCTCAATTTTCTAATCATTATCAAGGTGGATCCATTCTTTAATAATCCTATTTTTCAATATAATATCTATATCATCCATTATTTTATAATATTCATAATATTGTTATATTTCATCATTATTCATTAAAATCAATATATTATATTGTTCATCCATTTCATAACATATAATTCATTTTATTTATTTTAAATAAAACCATCTTCTCAAACCCCTCTCATATCTGCATCGTCCATTATTTATCATATTTCACCTCTATCTATTACACTCACCTATGCATGTGGGACCAACAACTCCAATCTATTCTCGTATCCCACATTTATCCTACAACATGGATTCCATCTTGAGAACATCTATAAATACCTTGCTCCTCCTAATTTCTAAGCCTAACAAGTTAATTCATCATTTGCATCTTTTGAGATCTTGCATATCTTTCTTCTTTCAATCTTTCTCATTTCCAAGCATAGTTAGTTTATTGTTGCATTCATCTCATAATCTCTATTCTCCATAGCCTATTGTGCAGAGTACTCTGAGAGCAAAAATCTTAAAAACACAAGACCTTGGTTGATAGGAGGGAAATGGAGGCAAATTCCTATTAATGCATGTGTTTGTTTTGTTTATTTTGGCTTTGCATATGTGTTTCTCCTACATGTACTTCATTGTCAGATGTTGAATCTGTACGCTAGAAAGAGTGGAACCTGCACAAAATGAAGGTGAGCACATCAAGAATATCAATGAAACATTATATTAGAGGATTCAATAAGAACAAAACATGTTAATCAATCAAAACTCTAAAAGCGTCTCATTGTTCTCTATCTCCAAGGATCCTTCAAATCAAGGTGGCTCTCATCTTGGAAGAGCACTTGATCTCTAGGATGACTACCCAAAGAATGAGGGATAGTTTGATAAAAGACCCAAATGCTATGCAACTAAGATCTTAGTGAATGATTTTTATATGAAACTAGATAATGATATGTTGCAAGGATGATGACATTGATATGAAGTTAAATTGGCATGAAAATGATACTAAGATGATATTAAGCTAGCATGGAAATGAGACTAACATGATATATTACTAACATGATATTCAAAACATGATAAATCTATGCTACTTAAATTATATAATTTCTATTATCAAAGAGAGGCTAAAATGCTTGATGAAATGAGACTATAACTTAGATGCATGAAGACTTCGATGATGATAATGAAGAAATGAGGCCTATTTATAGAAGAAATGGGAAATTGGATGGTCAAAATTGAATAATATTAACAAGGGTTAGGATTGAAGGATAATAAATCTATGTGAGACTTTAAACCCAATCCCATGTTGACAAGTGTCACCATGAGGAGGCTTGAGAGGAGAGATAAGGAGAATTAAATGCTTGAAGGGACATGATGGTTATCCTAGGGGGTTGGGTTAGGGTTAGGTTAATGGTTATTCCTTTTATCCAAGGGATAAATGAATGTGCAAGGTTTAAAGGATAACCATGGTCAAAGCAATAAATGCTTTGAAGAGACCCATGCGTTAAAAGGATGGTTAAGTTATAGGAAAGTCTCTAACCAAAGGTCAAAGGTGAGTTAACCATAAACGATTATGTAAGAGACTTTAATGGTTTGGAAGACTTTAGAGGTTAACCATTTTAAGACATAAAGTCTTTAATGGTTATTGAAGACTTTGGGTTTTTTTGAGAAGTGACCTTTTTCTTAAGGAATGTGCAAATGATTATGAGGGGGATTAGGCTAAATTGGAAGTGATTAGAAGAATCTAGAAGGGATTTAGGCATGCAAGTGGATTTTGTAGGAGAATGCAAGTGGGGTGATTTTTAGGATGTAATTAAAATAAAATTGATTTATTTCAATTATTGGTTGCAACTTGCATTTGATAGATTTAAATAAAAATTAATTTATTTAAATGTGAATTTTGGATTTTATTTAAATAAATCTTAATTTATTTAAATAAGAAAAAGGACGATAAAGCATTAATGGTTTGAAGATTTTGAGGGAAACCATTAAAGGCTTAAGAAGACTATAGAAGTAAGTAATCAAAGGCTTAAAAGACTTTAAGGGAAACCATTAAAGGCTTGAGAAGACTCTAGACGGAAGCCATTAAAGGCTTAAAGACTTTAAGGGTTAACTTGCAACTTGTATTTTCTAGAAAGTGCAAGTGGGGAGGGATTTTAGGAATTTAAATAAATAATTCGTTTATTTAAAATAATGGTGCAACTTCCCTTTTGAATAGATACTCAAATAAATATTGATTTATTTAAATGTAAGAGGGATTTAATTAAATGTGAATTTAATTAAATGTGGAAAGGGAATTTAATCAATTAAATATTATTTATTTAATTAATACTCTGAATTTGGCTAGATGAATTAAATCAAATAAATCAAATAATTTTTTTAATTAATAGAAGAAGGGTGAATTAATTAAATATTAATTTAACTAATAATTGGAAAATGGATTATAGATTAATTAACTGTAAATTTAATTAATAGCTAGATGGAGGGTAATTAAATAAATTTATTTAATGCATTTAATCAGGTGGACATAAATAGTTGTCTACAGAATCAACTGGATCTTCTCTCATAAGATCTCAAGCTTGATTTTTGCATCTTCAATAACATAGCCAAAAAATTAGATAGATTCCTTCTATATGAAAATTGGAATTTCTCTCTAGCAATTTGGGAGGCTTCCATTCACCCATTCACTGGGTCAGATCGCTTCCCCATTACACTTCTACTACAGAATGATAATGTTCCACCCTGGTGCCCCTTCAAGTTCGAGAAGATGTGGTTGTGTCATGAGAATTTGAAGGAGATAATTTCTCAGTGGTGATCTAATATGCCTATGGTAAAAGGCACAAAGGATATTAGAGTGACAAGGAAACTACAAGTCCTCAAGGAAAAGCTAAAGTAGTGGAACCGTACCCACTTTGAGAACATATTTGCTGAGAAAAACTTAACTGAAAACAATCTAGCAAAAATCAATGAAAAGATCATTCAAAGAGGAATGTCAGAATTCAAATTCCAAGAGGAAAAATGTCTGCACTCACACCTTGTGGAAGTGCTAGCAAGGGAAGAACCATTCTGGAGGCAAAAGTCCAGAGAAAGTTTGCATAGAGAAGGGGATAGAAACACTAAGTTTTTCCATAGCTTGGTGAAAGATTGAAGGATTTCTAATAGAATATCGGAGATCAAAAGCAGGGACAGCTCCATTCTAAACAATGCAGAAGATATTAATAGAGAGGCAGACAATTTCTTCCAAAATCTTTTGTTGATGAACGAAAACCCTCTAGAGGAAAATTTGGATGAAGTGTTAAGCCACATACCAAAGATCATTATGGAGCAGAAAAATGGATTCGTTAATCAGAAAGTCTCTATGGAGGAAGTGAAACTTGCAATTTTACCAATGGAGGGAGATAAAGTACCAAGTCCTAGTGGTTTTCCTCCCTCTTTTTTCAATTTTTTTGGGAGATCCTAAAGAAGGATATTTGGGAGATGGTGGAAGAAGCAAGGGAGAATGTCTAAAGCACTCAACAATACCTTCATTGCGTTGATCCCAAATAAAGAGAAAGTGCAATCCTTTGATAATTTATGCTCAATCTCATTTTGCAATACTACCTACATGATTATTGCAAAGGTAATGGCTAATAGATTAAAGAAGATTCTACCTAATATAATATTAGAGGAACATAGCAGGTTTACTCCAAATAGATCAATCGTAGAAGGGATTATAATCACACATGAGGTGATCCCCTCTATTAGAAGAGAAAAGACTAATATAATGTTGATTAAATTGGACATCTAGAAGGCTTATGATCATGTTAATAGATTCTTTCTACTGAAAATTATGCAAAAAGTTTGGGTTTAATGACCAATGGTTGGAGTGGACCAAAAGTTGTATCTAATCATTGAGGATGTTGGTGTTGGTAAATGGCAGTCCACAAGGATTATTTTTCTACTTTAAGGGGTATCCATCATGGAGATCCCCTTTCCCCATTCTTGTTTGTTATCATGGTTGAGGCTTTGGGTAGGTTGATCACTAGGTAATATAGAGATGTGGGCATATGGACAGGTATTAAGATTGTGAGAGACATAGAGGTTGTATCACACACATATCTTGTTGATGACACTTTTTTAATGGGGGAGGCTTTAGTATGAGAAGAAAGATTTATACATAGTACCTTAGACAAATACTATAAAGTGTCAGGTCAAGCAGTTAATTGGAATAAGTCAAAAATTTATTGCTTCAATACTAATGCAGATATTCAAAGGGATGTTGCAAGTACACTTGGAATCAGAATGGGTCGATTGCCTATGAAATTTCTGGGTATTCCCCTTTTTGGAGGTGCCTATCATTCAATTCTATGGAATAAGTTAGTTGAGAATCGCTTAAGAAAAATGGAGGTCCAGAAAAGCAAGTGGCTAACCTCGGTCGAAAGACTTATAATGCTAAAATCAACGATATTTGCTATCCCCTTATTTTTAATGTCGTGTTTGAGGATCCCAAGAAAATCAACAAGGCGATTGAAAAAAGGGATGAGGAAATTCTTTTGGAATGGAAAACATGACAAAAACAAGATCCCACTCCTTGTGTGGGAAAAACTATGTAAATAGAAGGAAGTGGGAGGTGCAAGGTTAAGAAGATGGAACCTAGTGAATGAAGCAATGGGTGCTAAGTTGGTGTGGAATATGTTGGCATTATGTGAACCGGTATGAGGACATGATGACATTGTATGTTGTCATTGATGTCAATATACTAAAGAAGAGAGAACCGGTATATTACCAAGAACTAGTATATGTGAGAACCGGTATAACATTGTGAACTGGTATATGTGCCAAAGTGAAGCAGTGTGTTTGTTCAAGGTAAACCAGCATGTTGATATGGAAACCGGTACATGGAAGCTTTGTATGACTACCGGTTGGTAGTCTTAACTTCAGGGTTTCCTGTTGAAGTGCTTCAAGCCTGTGTGACTCAATCAGTGACTTTGTGTGATGACTTAGCATTGTAATGAAGAACATATCATGTTGCCACGTCAGCCTTGTGCTTGTGAAGGATCTTGCATGAAGGAGATTGTTCCTATCTACCTCGGGAATGTGCGAAGTCTGTAAACGGTGAAAACATGTGATGGGTTATCAACTGCCATGAAAGCGGTGGAAAATGAATGATGGAGAATGTCTTGAGATCAGTTCAAGACTGTTGCATTTAATGCAATGTGCTCAACGATCAAGATTGAACTGTTTGAATTGCTTAACCTAACAGGTTTAGGGTTTAGGGTTTATGCTACTAACCTATCTATTTCCTAAGGTCGATGTTGTGTTTCTTTCTGAAGTTGTTGGAAAAAGTTGTGTGTGTATCCAAGTGAAGAGATGCGTGATTCTTGCCAGACCAGAGGAGAGAAGTGATACCTGTAGAGTGTAAGTGCAAAGGGTGAAGAGGAGCTAAAACGGATCTGCATTGGCATTGAGTGTTGTTACTAGATCATTGTAGTACCTGTTGATCTCTAACCACTTCAATAGTTGGGAAATCCCTTAACAGGGTAGATTTAACCGGCTTACTGTAAATCTTTTGATAGGGTGACTCAAAACCATTGAGTTCTTGAAATCCTCTAACAAGGTAACCTTTAACAGGGTTTAACCCTTAACAGGGTATTCTAGCCATCCCTTAATCGGGTGATCCCTAACAGCATCGGTTCCTAATAGAACCTATTGTATCGGTCTTTAACTGGACAAGGCTCCTAATAGAGCAGACTTCTAAAGAGTTCAAAAATAGCTTGTGGGTATTCATCCCCACCGTGGTTTTTCCCAAATGGGTTTCCACGTGAAAAATATGTGTCATGTGTGGTGTTATTCATGTGATGGTTTAAGTGATTTGTGTTTGAAGGTAAATCATGTTGATCTAGCTATTTATATATTTTGATGATAGATTACCTCTTCATGCACTAGGGTGAAATGGAAATGAAGTATTAGATTGTATGAAAAGATAAGTGTCAACCGGTTTATGCTTGTCTTAGTTATTCTGGCTTTTTGCCGGTTGTACTTTGTTTAAGACTGGTATTATTTTTTGTTTGCCAAAGCACAGTGTCCGCTAACAAACCAGTTTTAGGAATGTGTTTTTGTCTATACTGATTCACCCCCCCTCTCAGTACCGGTTTGGTACTATCCGTTCATCATTGAGTTATTAATTAGTATCAAAGCATCCTCCAGGTCCTCTATGTTATAAGCTTGACCGCTTGACGAAAAGATCCCAGTCTAATGATGAAGAGGAAGGTCCAAAGTTCAACAGAGATAATTTCAATACATTGAAAGATAGAATGAAGATATATATCAGAAGCATGGGTGCTCAACACTGGAGGTATGTTGAGAATGCTTATGTTTCCCCTACCGGTACTCTCACCGATGACCAAAAGAGAGAGATGCAGGAGAATGGGCAAGTCATGGAAGCCCTAATTAGTAGTTTATCTTATATTGAGTTTATTGATGTCCAAGATAAAGTAAATCCCAAAGAAGTATGGGATACTCTTGAAAATATCTATGGCGATGATGAGCATGTAAAACAAGCTAAGGAAGAAAGCCTGAGAGGGAAGTTTGAAGACATGTGGATGGTTGAAGGTGAGACCATTCAATAGTATGGAATAAGAATCAAAATTGTTGTTGGAGATATCAAGAGTGCAGGTGGTAAAATGGAAGATTCCATTGTGGTAAGAAAAGTTCTGAGATCCTTATTACCGGTCTATGCAATAAGGGTTGCTGCTATTCAGGAGTTGAGATCAATAGACAAGACTAAGGTATCCCTAGACTCCATCATTGCAAAGTTGACATCCTATGAGCTAAATAGTTTTGATGGCAGTGTTCAAAAGACTGAATCAGCTTTCAAAGCTTCTGCTGTAACATCCAGAAAAGGAAAAGAAGCAAGCACCAGCGGTGAACCAAGACAGAGCAGAGAAATGGATGATGAGGAGATTTTGATGGAATTTGAAGCTCTTCTTGCCGGAAAACTTCCTAAAGGAACTGGTAAATATAGAGGTAAGCTTCCTTTGAAATGCTTTTCTTGTAACCGGATAAGACATATTGATGTAAACTATCCTAATGGTGACAATAAGGACAAACCGAAAAGGTTCAATAAATTCAAAGGAGGAAACTAGAGAAACTATTTTGTGGCAGTTGATGAAGGTGTCACGGATGAGGAATCAGAAGATGAAGAAAATGAAGATATTGTGTTTGTTGTTGTAAAGGAAGATGTGTCAGACAAGAAGGCTCTTGTTTCCCACTTTGATAATTCCAATGAGTGGATTATTGGCAGTGGCTATTCTCACCATATGACTAGTGACCGGAGCAAGTTTCTATCCTCGGAAGAATATGATGGTGGTGTGGTTCGCTTTGGTAATGATGTACCATGTATGGTCAAAGGCAGAGGGTCCATCTCTCTGAATGGAAAGAGTAGTGCTAACAATGTGTATTGGGTTGATGGTCTCAAACACAACCTTCTGAGTGTTGCCCAGCTGAATGATAGTGGTCTCACTCTAGAATTCAAGAATGGAGTGTGTAGAATCAAAGGAAAGAATGGTGAACTGGTGGCAACTGGCATGCAGACCAAAGGTAACATGTTTCAGCTGAATGCAAATATCAGTACATGTCTTATGGCCAAGTTCGATGATAGTTGGATATGGCATAGGAGACTCTGCCATGTAAACTTTGATAACATTGTGAAGGCCAGTAAGATCAAGGCAGTTAGAGGGTTGTCCGTGTTGAGCAAACTGGAAAATAGCTTGTGCAGAGAGTATCAATTGGGGAAAATGTCTTCCTCAACCTTTAAAGGTAAACCTTTCATTGCTGACAATTTACTTGATCTTGTGCATACTGATTTGTGTGGTCCTATGAAAACTAGGAGTGTGCATGGTGATAGGTACTTCATGATTCTCACTGATGACTACTCAAGAATGATGTTGGTCACATTCTTGAAAGATAAGTCTGAAGCTTTTGGAAATTTCAAAGCTTTCAGAGCATTAGTGGAGAAGGAAAGCGGTAAAAGGATCAAGTGTCTTAGAACTGATCAAGGAGGGGAATTCACTTTCAGTGAATTCAACAAGTATTGTGAAGAACATGGCATCAAGAGGCAACTGTCTGCCCCCCAGACTCCACAGCAGAATGGACTAGCAGAGAGGAATAATCGAACGGTGGTTGAAGCAGCAAGAACAATGCTAATTCAAGGAAAGTTTGCTCACACCTTTTGGAGAGAAGCAGTGAGCACTGCAGTCTACACAATGAACCGAGTACTCATCAAGAAAGGTAAGGATAAAACTCCTTATGAGTATTGGATTGGTAAGACACCTGTGGTTAGCTATTTTAGAGTGTTTGGTAGCAAATTTTACATCAAGAGGAGCGAACACCAGAGCAAATTTGATGCAAATGTGATGAGGGAATATTCCTAGGATATTCCACAAAGAGCAAAGCTCTCAAGTGTTTCAATAATAGGACTCAGAGAATTATGGAAAGCATTAATGTGAGAGTTGATGAAACCTCTGAGAAAACTGAGGAAACCTGCAGTAAGCAAGTGGTAAATGAGCCGATTGTAACCTTCTGGGAACCAGCTGCCAGTCAACCAAGTACCAGTAACAGTGTTCCTACACCGGTAGATGCAGATGCTGATACTGATGGAGATGAGGATGAAGAAGAAAAGAAAGAGGAATTTGGTAAGACCATTCCTTGGTATGTCAAGCTGAGTCATGATCCTAAGTAGATCATAGGAGATAAGGATACAGGAATCCTTACAAGAAGAAAGGTCAGAGAAAACTCATGTATGATCTCTGAATTTGAGCCTAAATCATTCAAAGAGGCACATAAAGATGAAGACTGGATCAAGGAAATGGAAGAGGAACTTGACCAGATAGAGAGAAATGGTACATGGTCTTTGGTACCCAGACCGGAGCATAAAAATGTCATAGGTACCAAATGGGTTTTCAAAAAGAAGTTGAATGAGGATGGCATAGTGATTAGAAACAAAGCCAGGTTGGTGTGTAAAGGATATGCCCAAGAAGAAGGAGAAGACTATGGAGAAACCTTTGCTCCTGTAGCCAGATTGGAAGGATTTCATATGCTTCTTGCATATGCAGCTTTTAAAGGATTCAAAGTATATCAAATGGATGTAAAATTTGCATTCCTAAATGGTGTACTTGAAGAGGAGGTGTATATAGAACAACCAGATGGTTTTTCCCTATCTGAAGATAGTGACATGGTGTGTAACCTACATAAAGCCTTATATGGTCTAAAGCATGCACCTAGAGCATGGTATGAACGCTTGCACTCCCATCTTGTGAAGCTTGGATTTGAGAGAACAAGCGAAGATAGAAATATCTACTTGAAATATGAAGGAGATTAGATCCTGATTTGTGAGGTATTTGTTGATGACATTATCTTTGGTGGAGATGACAAGATGAGTCATGAGTTTGCAGATGAGGTGAAGAAAGAGTTTGAGATGTCACTCATAGGGGAGATTAAGTTCTTCATTGGACTACAGATTCAGCAGATGAAAGATGGAATCTTTATCACTCAGCCCAAGTATGTCAAAGAGGTGTTGAAGACCTTTGGCATGGAAGATAGAAAACTAGTTGGTACACCGATGGTGACCGGTTGTAAACTATCCAAAGAGGATGACTCAGCATTGGTTAATGAGAAGGAATACCGATCAATAATTGGTAAGTTGCATTATGTAGTGCATAGCAGACCAGATATTGCACATGCAGTTGGCATTACTGCAAGGTTCTAGAAAAATCCAAGAGAATCCCACTTGGTTGCAGTCAAACAGATTCTTAGGTATCTAAAGGGAACTATTGATTATGGATTGTGGTATCCATATAGCAAGGATTTCAACTTGAAAGTATTCACAGATGCTGATTGGGCAAGTAATGCGGATGACCAGAAGAGCACAACCGATGGTGCATTATTTCTCGGTGGTAGACTGGTCTCATGGATGAGTAAGAAGTAGAGTTGTATCTCTCAGTCTACAGCGGAAGTAGAGTATGTTGCAACTTTCATGAACTACACTCAAACAATTTGGATGAAGCATGTATTAAATGGCTTCAAAGTTCCTGTATCTGAACTGGTAAGTATATTTTGTGACAATACTAGTGCAATTAACATCTCCAAGAATCCAGTTTTACATTCTAGAACCAAGCACTTTGAGCTTAAGTATCATTTCTTGAGGGAAAAGGTTCAGAACAAAGAGATTTCACTGGAACATGTTTCCAGTAAGGAGTAGTTAGCAGACATATTCACCAAGCCTCTCCCAAAGGCTACATTTATGTACTTAAGAGGTGAATTAGGGGTTCTGCCCCTTCAGGAGGTGAACTAAAGGTATATGCTCCACATCAATCAGGTATTGCATAGTCAAATTTTTTTCAGGATTGATGTGTTGAAGGATGCTACTCTTTAGGGGGAGCAACATAATGGAACAGGGAAGCTTGTACCTCCACTTTGGCATTGTTGTTAAAGGGGGAGAAGAAGTGAAGTGGAGAAGATATCTGTAGAAATTGGGGGAGAAGATGTGAAGCAGAGAGATATCTTTGTATATTGCCATCAATGCCAAAGGGGGAGATTGTTGGCATTATGTGAACCGGTATGAGGACATGATGACATTGTATGTTGTCATTGATGTCAATATGTTGAAGAAGAGAGAACCGGTATGTTACCAAGAACCAGTATATGTGAGAACCGGTATAACATTGTGAACCGGTATATGTGCCAAAGTGAAGCGGTGTGTTTGTTCATGGTAAACCGACATGTTGATATGGAAACTGGTACATGGAAGCTTTGTATGACTACCAGTTGGTAGTCTTAACTTCAGGATTTCCGGTTGAAGTGCTTCAAGCCTGTGTGACTCAATCGGTGACCTTGTGTGATGAGTTAGCATTGTAACAAAGAATAGATCATGTTGCCACATCATCCTTGTGCGCATGAAGGATCTTGCATGAAGGATATTGTTCCTATCTACCTCAGGAATGTGTGAAGTCTGTAAACGGTAAAAAATGTGTGATGGGTTATCAATCGCCATGAAAGCGGTGGAAAACAAACGATGGAGAACGTCTTGAGATCGGTTCAAGACTGTTGCATTTAATGCAATGTGCTCAACGGTCAAGATTGAACCATTTGAATTTCTTAACCTAATAGGTTTAGAGTTTAGGGTTTATGCTACCGACCTATTTGTTTCCTATAAGGTCAATGTTGTGTTTCTTTCTGAAGTTGTTGGCAAAAGTTGTGTGTGTGTATCCAAGTGAAGAGATGCGTGATTCTTGCCAGACCAAAGGAGAGAAGTGATACCTGTAGAGTGTAAGTGCAGAGGGTGAAGAGGAGCTAAAGCGGATCTGCATTGGCATTGAGTGTTGTTACTAGATCATTGTAATACCTATTGATCTCTGACCACTTCAATAGTTGGGAAATCCCTTAACAGGGTAGCTTTAACCGGCTTACTGTAAATCCTTTGACAAGGTGACTCAAAACCATTGAGTTCTTGAAATCCTCTAACAAGGTAACCTTTAACAGGGTATTCTAGCCATCCCTTAATGGAGTGATCCCTAACAGGATCGGTTCCTAACAGAACCTATTATATCAGTCTTTAACCGAACAAGGCTCCTAACAGAGCGGACTTCTAAAGAGTTCAAAAATAGCTTGTGGGTATTCATCCCCACCGTGGGTTTTCCCAGTTGGGTTTCCATGTGAAAAATTTGTGTGTCATGTGTGGTGTTATTCATGTGATGGTTTAAGTGATTTGTGTCTGAAGGTAAATCATGTTGATCTAGCTGTTTATATATTTTGATGATAGATTACCTGTTCATGCATTAGGGTGAAATGGAAATGAAGTATTAGATTGTATGAAAAGATAAGTGTCAATCGGTTTATGCTTGTCTCGGTTATTCTGGCTTTTGCCGGTTGTACTTTGTTTAAGACCAGTGTTACTATTTGTCTGCCAAAGCACAGTGTCTGCTGACAAACCGATTTTAGGAATGTGTTTTTGTCTGTACTGATTCACCCCCCTCTCAGTACCGGTTTGGTACTATCTGTTCATCATTGAGTTATCAGAATATGTATATGAATCCAAACCAAAAATGGGTGTGAATCCAGTAAATATCTAGATGATTAAAGAAGGGAAAGAATTATGACAATTAAGAATTGTAGACACCCAAATCTGTCCACTTAATTGAATGAATATTTAGTATTTATTTGATTATTTAAACCATCGATCAATAGTTAATTAAATTAATATTTAATTAATTCATCTTAAACCTCTTCTCCTATTAATTAAATAAATTATTGAATTCATTTAATTTAATTCATTAAACCATATTCTAACAATTAATTAAATAAATAAAACATATTTGTTTAATTAAGCCCTCTCCACATTTACATAAATATTTATTTAAATCTCTAAAACCCTCCCACTTGCATTCTCCTACAAATGCAAGTTGCACAAATTTAGTTGAAATAAATGAATTTTATTTTAATTAAAATCCCCTTTTATCCTCACCCACTTGCTCACTAACTTTCTTCTAGACTCTTCTAACCCCCTTCTAGACTCTTCTAACCCCTTCTAATTAGCCTAATCCCCCTCTCTAATCATTTGCACATTCCTAAACAAAGGTCACTTCTCAAAAATGTCTCAAAGTCTTTGAAATGCATTAAAAGCTTTTATTTTTCAACAAGTTAACTCCCAAAGTCTTTCAAAGCTCTTATGGCTCTTACATAACCATTAATGGTTAACCCCACCTCCCCACATGGTTAGATACTTTCTCTCTAACTCAACCCTCATTTAACTCATGGGTCTCTTCAAGCATTTATTGCTTTGACCATGGTTATCTCCATTAACTCTTGCACAAGAGTTTATCCATTGGATAAAAGCATTATCCATTGGATAAAAGCTTTATCCACTAACTCAAGCCTAACCAAACCCTCCTTGGGTAACCCTCATGTCATCTCAAGCATTTAATGCTTCTTCCCTCTCTTCTCAAGCCATCTCATGTTGACACTTGTCATCATGGGATTGGGTTGAAAGCCATCACATGGATCCCAAACCCATCAATCTTGACCCTTCACAAGCTCACTCAATCTTGGCCATTCAATCAATATTTTTCCCTATAAAAGGACCTCATTCCCCAAGCAAAAAAAAAAAGAAAGAGAGCATTTCAGCATTGTTATTATAGTAAAATTCACATAGACATTAATTAGGAGCTTTCTCATAGCAAACCATATTTACACTTGCATAAGCATTTGTTTTCATTTACAACCATCTTGAATTTTCATATGGCATCCATGGATAGTGCTAAAAGCTGAGAGCTACACTCATTTGGGACTTGGAGAGGAGAGGAACAAGGAAGAGCCAACATCATCAAGCATAGGGAGGGAGTATTAGAGTTGTTTAGTTCTTTATTTTCCTCTTTGCTTTGTTATTAATCTTTCTTGATATGCTTTGAAATGGATTCATTTTCATGTTATGCTTATGGTTGAAATTATACTAACAATATTTCTTTATTGTCCACTAATCCCTTTTTCACAACATCAAGAACCCTACCAGACAGCTGGCCATTTGGAACTTCTTTACCAATTGCAAGGAGGTGATCACCAACCATATAACATGGAGGCTCAGGAATGGTCAGAAAGCAAAATTTTGGGAGGATTCTTGGGGAGGTTTTGAGAATCTGAATACGGATAGATTGTGGCAAGATATTAAGATCGTTACTAAGGCAAGATGAGTTAAGTATGTTGTTGACTTCATGATTCAACAAGACCATTTCGGGGTGCCAGTTTGGAATTGGAAGGATCCAGGGGAATTATATTTACCAAGAGACCCGACATACAGATTTAGGGAGTTGCTTAAATCTGGAATCATCAAACTAACAGGTGAGGAAGATTATAAATTTTCTAGTGCGACTCTAAAAGTGGGAGGTATGTGGTAAAGATGGATCGAGAACAACTAGATGATCAATGGCCACACCATCTCTATTGGAACAAGGATTGTCTATCGAAAGTTGGATCCTTTGCATGAGTATCTATAAGAGACAAAATTCTCACTAGCAATCGACTATGTAGATTAGGATTTGCAGGTCCTTTTCAATGTATAATGTGGAAGAATGAAGTTGAAACATTAAATCATCTTCTTTAACATTGCCTAATGGTTCAAAATTGCTAGAAGAAATTGTTGTAGAGACTTGATTGAAATACTCCTTTGATAGGTAGCCTGTTAAGTTGGTTCCAAGCTTGGGGGTGTTGGGACAATAAGTCGGTATATTTGAACATATGGAAAATTTCTCCCTCAACTTTGATTTGGGAGGTCTGGAAAGAAAGGAATATGAGGATATTCTAGGATAAGAAAGAGAGAAAAGAACTATTGTGGAGTGGAACAGAAAGATCCATCTCAGAGTTAGTTAGTTTTGTGGCTTCATTGATCAATTTAAGAAAACATCCTTATAACTTGTTAGACAACAAAATTCAAGCTCACTGGCAACTAATTAAATTCAGGCTTGCTAATGGGCCTTCAAGGGTTGATCCTACAAAAATCTCAAGCCTAATGTACAATGGGTTCCCCTGGATAAGGATTGGATGAAGGTGAATTTTGATGGGGCCGCTCATGATAATCCTGGACAATCAGGAGTGGGGTGTGTGGCAAGAAACCATGAGGGTTTTGTTTTGGCAAGATGTGGACAAGGCTTAGGGGTGACCACCAACAATATTGTAGAAGTAAATGGAGCTCTTCTTGCAATCTAGTTCGCAAAAAGGCTAGGGGTGAGATGCTTGTAGTTGGAGGGTGAGTCAAAGATCATTATTAAGGCAATATCGAAGGGGAGTGTGAAACACTAGAAATTTGACAAAATGATACAAATCATCATTAGGCAACTGAATGAATTCCCAAAATTTAGGGTGTCCCATATTCTAAGAGAAGGAAACTAGGAGGTGGACATCCAAGCTAAGGAGATCGTAGATTATCCTCAGGGTAAAATCAAATGGAATGATGAGCGGATGACAGTTGCAAAGAAAAGATAAGGTGATGGGAAAATCCTATAATCAATTAATGCCAGAAGCATAAGAAATGATGTGGTTTGTAGCCCAAAATCGAAGGGAGAGGTAAGGAGGCATGTGTGGAATTATGTTAGACAGAGGATGGATGTACGAATGCAGAAAACTGAATGTCACTTGTGTCAAAGCCACAATTGACGGTGAATAGCGGTGGCCTTTCTCCTCAAGAAAAACAATTGGATTGCATGTGCATCACTTGCAATTTATTAAGGCCATCATTTCAAAATTGGAGTCCAAAATTCAAAATATTTCCTTTGCAGGGTTGGATCTATATCCAAGGAATATGTTGCCAAATTTATTGAAGGATGGCAAGTTGGAAGTGACATTTAAGGCGCAGGACAAGTGAGAGGTGATATTATATCTTATGGTCTTTTTGGATGGCATTTTTGTTATTGGTGTCTCAGTGAAGCTTGATGTGCGGTGTCTGCGAGGTGGTCAAAGATGGAGGCCAAATTTTTTGTTGTAGACTACTAAACAACAAGTTGCTTTTTGGGGTCAAATCACTGATGAAAGGCTACAGGGATGGAGATTTTTCTAGAAATGGTCCGCGACAAGGAGGGGTTCGTTAGCCTAGGTGGGGTGTGGATTCATGTTAGCGAATTTGCTCCACCCTTGAGGTCATTTTTATTATGGAGTTCTAACTACAAGAAGGAAGTAAGAAGGGTGACGACTCAAATTGGGATGCAGGGAGTGAAGTCGCACATCGAGTCAGTGGATACTTGTGAGATTAGGTTGGAGCAAGCAAAATGGGGATCATATGAAAATTATCGAGCATTGAAGGTGAAGTCGGCCCCTCCTAAGTGCAAATGCTAGCGCCCTGCGGGTTCGAGAAAGACAAGGAGTGTCCAATGTCTGCTACATGGTGAACCCTCTGGTAGAAAATATGAACTAGAGATTGTGTGCCAAAATGCAACATCAGCAATGGCAATGGAAGACAAAGGGAAAGCGATCATCGAGGAGGACTAGGATGGATGGCAATACTTTGCTCCATTTTTTGGTTTTTGTTGACTAGATCAATGCGTACAATTAGGGATTGAGATCATAAATTTTGAATTATGCTAAAAGGTTGTATGTTGGACTGGTTATTTACTTTTTGTTATGCATAGCTAATGAACCGATGATATGGAATGTAATTTTCTTTCAAAATAATACAAATACTAATTACCGATCAAAAGAAAATATTGAAATTAATCTCTTTTATTATAATAAATTAGAATTAGTAATATATTATAATATTTATTATCTTTCCTATATCTTTCTAATATCACTTTTTAATGTTAAATTTTTACTATATTATATCTTTTTCTTATGTTTATTGTTATATTAAAATTATTATAGTATGAGTACTACTACTATTTGAATTTTATCAATATTTTTATTAAACCTTTTCATATTTTTTTAATAATATTAATTATGTACGGTTATAATATAAAGTATCTTTCTTAATATTGAATAAATTATTCTTTATTATAATTTATATTTTCTATTGAATGTTTTTTATTTGTTGATTTTTTCATATTCATTGTCTATGTTCTATTCACTTACTTTTGTCCTTACCATATATTTAACTAATTCTCTTGTAATCCATTTCATCTTAAATTCTTCATATTAATGATGAATTATTTAATATGATTTAAAAAGTGTATGAAAAAAGATATTGTTTTAAAATATAAAAAACTTCCTAAAACAAACATTATTTTATTATTTAATGGTTCAACATCTTTATTTTTTTATGGAGTTTTGCTCATAAATTTGTTTTTGCTACTTGATACGAGAGCACAAGAACCTTTTTGGCTAAGAGCCAAGGACTGAGGGGTATCCATTTGACCAAATTTGTATGGGACACAATCCCGATCTCATCTTTATTCAACATCTTTATTGATATATTTTAGGAACAAAAATGATCAAAGAATCCAAACCTGTGTTTACAAGAAACTAGGAACATAGGTTGACCTAGAATTTAATCTAAATTTATATTTATTTGTCCTTGTCTATTCAACTATGCTATATTTATCGATTAGTGTATCTTATGCATTATTTTAAGAGGGATCATATAGGTTGACCTAGGATTTAATCTACATTTATATTTGTTTGTCCTTGTCTATTCAACTATGCTATCCTTATCCTTACCACTCATAAATGAGGTTGTCAATTTATGATTGTGATAGAGATATCTTCTTTTAACCTTAAGCTTCATTGGGATACAGATTGACCTAGAATTTAATCTATACTTATATTCAATCTTTCTTCTCTATTACACTACCCTATTGTCATCCTTAGTTTTAATGTAATTATGATAGAGACATATTCTTTTAACCTTAAGCGTGACACTTTATTTTTTGAACTTCACCATATTAACTTATGATCAATTTTACTTCAACTTTATTGATATTTTTTATTATTTTGTGATCAATCTTCAATAACGTCCACAAGATCAAAATATCTTTTAAAAATCTGAAAGCCCTAGGTGGGGCGGTGATAGGAGGTGGCAAAAGAAATTTGGGGGTAAGTGTTACTCAGGGAGAATATTCTTCAGCATATGCTCCATAATTGACGGGTTTACCTCTCCGCTTATTCAAATTTGCCGCTTTTTTTTTAATTCTGTATTTTCAGAATTCCAAAATTAAAATTTCTCTTTTCTTTCGATGATCATATCAATCGAAATATTGACAAAGAAATTTTTTAATATAATCTAATCTAGAAATTCATCAGACTGTAAATATTGACAGAGAATTTTTATTTTTTTGGTCTGCCATTGTTTTTTCACTGTCAATTTCATGAATTTTGAGTTGTTTGGCTTCTATTTTGAAGAAGCAGGAATCTATTTCCTTTGTGAAGAAGAAATCGTCCGACATTTAAGAGGTTGAATCTGACAAAACGCACAAATATTCCAAGTTTTCTGACGAGATTTCGGTAGTAACAGACATTGAAATTGAAATGTTGTCTCGTGGAAATAGGGTTTCTGAGCAAATCAAGTCAGAAAAAACTCTCAAAAGATGTTCTCTGTACATTTTTAAATACATTTTTATGTCAAGATATTCGTATTTTCGTCAGGGTAGCAAAATTTTGAAATACCTATCCCATCATCCAAAACATTTTTTAATTGTTTGTTCTTTTTGTCATCTGTATTCATATCTTGTTTGAGGAGAGGACATTCCACACACAAATCCAGTACAGAAAGCGCGTGTTGACAAAATTAGCATTGGCCCTTCAATCTCTTCACCTACGTTTTCTAAATGCCCATATTATTAGCACGGCCACAATAAAGGCAAATAAGTTTTGAGCTTCTCGTATTTCCACCTATTTCTCTATTTCTCTATTACAAATCTGATGTATTTCGGATTATAGTTAAAGTTGTAATAGATGTATTTCGGATTATAGTTAAAGTTTCATGGTGCACATTGAGTGTCTTTTCATTGATATGGTTATAATTATGAATGAATGAATGAAAGATTTTAATAATGTTCACAAGGTCCAAGCAGTCTATGGGACCCAAGAATAGCACACACCTTCAGAATATGGCACCAAAGCCTTAAACAATTTACAACCTCCTCTTTAGATCTGCCCTTGCCAATGAATTTTGATCAATAGATTTGTTGTTTTGTCCAACTCAAACAATATGCTTAAATTGTTTGTTTTTAAAATATCCTCATAACTGGTCTAGAGGTCACTGTACGTTAGGTACTCCATGACAAAATGTCACTTTGTCTCTACCACTCTTGTATTCCAAATTAGGCATATTCCCTTTTCTCATTCTTATTTAGGTATCATCCATCTACTCGTTTCACCCCTCAGGTGATGAGAACTAGTTCTCAATTGAGCTATTAGCAATTTTGTTTTCTATTTAATATTTGCTCCTAGGTAAGATTTTTCCTCATGATCACCTGTGGGATTGAATTCTTTGATATAATACACTTTTTTATGCCAATTTTATTTTGACCATATGCTTCTCCTAAATTTTTCCCTCACAAACTTTTCTATTTCTTCATTGGTATCTACACTCTCCTGTATATTAACGTCTCATTTGTCATCCATTTGTCATTTTGTTTCATCCATGTGTTCTTCCTTCTATCTAGTCTTTCCCCCAAAATCATCTAAAGCTAATGGTGTTTTTCCATATTTTGAGTTTTCTTTAGGTAACTTAACAAGCAAACCATCGTCGATGCTTCTAAAGGGAAGGTGCCAATTTCTACAAATAAAATCTCGTATGGGACAATGGTTTTAATTTTGAGACTACTTATGATTAAATGTTTTTAAATTCTTTCGACTTGCCTCCATTTTTTATCTGACATGTTGCTGCCCCAAATTTCACACTCATAGAGGATCACTGAGGCGGCCAACAAACCATAAAGTACTCTTTTGGTTTTCCAATCCCATAACTTTGCATTCCTACATCTATTTTGTAGAAAAAATAGCACTTTCCATCCTTGAATTATTTTCGCTCTACATGTTTCCCAATTTAGCTTCTTGTGAAATCGATACCAAGGTATTTGTACTCATTCACCACCTCTAAAGGATTGCCTTCAAAAAAGAAATTTATTTTGTGTCTTTTTATTTCTTTTCAAAAAGAAAATCATCACTTTTTTTTTGCTAACTTTCACTTGCATCCCAACATTATGGCAAAAGGTTTCAAGCACCTTCAAGTGTTCTCTCGAGCCATGAGTCATTTTAGCAATAAAAATGAGATCATCAGTATATAAAAGTAACTTTATAACATATTTAGCCAACTGAACTCGCTCTCCACTAGTCTTGTTTAGCCATTCCTCTAGCTTATCAATGTATAGCCCAAAGAAAGTTGGGAAAAGAGAACACTCTTGTTTGACACCAATATCACTTCCAAAACACTCTAACATCCCATCTACATTTATGCTTTTACCCTTGACCTACTCATAAAACCTATGCACAATAGCTCTAAGCTCACATGGAACTCCCAGTCCTCCATTCTATTCCAAAGTTTGTTGCATAGTACTATGTCAAAGGCTTTTTTCAAGTCTACAAAATAGTCAAAGGCTTTTTTAAAGTCTACAAAATAGCAAAAGGCCTCACCACCTTGTGTATTCCATATTTTTTCAAACAAGAACCTAAGGGTAACACCATGGTTAATAGTGGAATGTTTTGGTCTAAAACTAGCCCATTCTTTATCTTGTTTTCCTTCTATATTTGCCCAACTAATAATCCTACATTCAACCATGCTTCCAAAAAATTTCCCAAGGAGGGGGTTAACCAAAACAATGCAGTAATTTGATGGATTATTTATATTACCACTTTTGTGAAGGGGAATCACAATGTTGGTCGTCTAATTTTCTAGGAAGCCCTCTTGAATGACATTGTTGAAGATACAATTGATCCATGAGGTGAAAGAATATCAATGTCCCATTTTAAGTGCTCTACTTGTAGCCCATCTATACCATATGTTTTTCCCCCTGCTAACCTCTTTATACCTTGATTCATATCTTTAATGATGGAAAGATAAGTAGTAGCATTGATTATCGGGGGTCTATGTTTATCTTGTTCAGGTTCATATAAAATATATGTGTGTTCAAGCCATTGAGACCCTATGATACTATTTTCTATTTGTTTTCTCTTTTGTTGCAGCTCTTTCCAAAATCTTTTGGGATTTTGTTTTCCAAGGGTAATTAGCTCCACCCTTCTTATATTCACATATTTTCCTTTTTTACACCTTAACAGATTTTTGTACTCTTTCTACTTTCCTTACCCATCTCACCTTCTCATAGATTTCTTTTTGCTAACATGCACTCATCATCAAACCACAAATTTGCTAGGAAAGTATTTTTTGCTCTCTTTTCGGTCTAGTCCTCTTACATTTATCTAATGTCTTGTGGATTAAGGGAATAAAAGTATCTTTGATTAGAAGATGATGTTTCATATGATCTAAATTATTCTCATATTCCCTAAAAAACCGTTAAGGGCACTTTTGAAGGCATCCTGATTTTCTTGAGTCATGAAGATTCTACCGCTTGGAGATGCTTTCTTTTGTTTAAGATTGATTCATTCCCTCTATTGCATGTTTATATGAATGGCTAGCTTTAAATATATTGGATTTGTGATATGATTTCACCCCTATTGGGCAATCTACTATCTCTATCTCATTTATCATTGAGGTGTAATCTTGTGAGAAAATAATAGTTTACAACACTTTGACTATTGTATGTTTTACGAGTGATGTTCCTTGAAGTTGGTCATACCTTCATACCATTGCATATTACCATGTTGTACAAACTATGTAAGCCTAATTATTTTTCCTCATAATGAGTAATATTTCTCTTGTTGTCTTGTGGATTTCTTTCCCAAAATTGATCATTCTCTTCTTCTAACCATCGCGAGTCATTTGGTTCTTTGTAGTTTCTTTTCAAATTGAGGGCTTGATTGTTTGTTGTCCTAGCGTTAGAGTCTCCTACTACTAGGACTTCTCCCAAGGTGTTAAAAACAAAGATGTCCTTTTAAAGTGATGTATAAGGATCTTCCTGATCTAGATTCCTTTTCTTATATGCTTTTGAACTTTTTGGAACAAAGTAGCATGTTGCTACCTTTATCAAAACCCATTTTCTATTATTTTCAGCCATATGTATTGCTTGTTTGAGTCTTCTTTCTCTACTTTTGTAAATATGCCCCAAGTTTCTTTAATTAGAATAGTGTTCCCTTTATCCCCTTTGCCATTATCAATTTGTTTATTCCAAACCAAGGATTTTTTTGTATCCTTCAAGCCATGGAACTTTACACCCATCATGCTCATGTGTCTTCATAAGAAAGATAACATCTTTACCTTCTAATATGGATCCTAACTTAGGTCCTCTTCTCCATGGATAGCCTCTACAATTCCATCTTAACTTTGTTAATTATTCTTAGGGGACCCCAAGTTCCTATTTATTGTGTGTCATTATGTCGTTGATTTGTGCCTTTCCATTTTGTATCCAAGTCCATTCCAATATAACTTGTTTCCTTTACTTTTTCCCACTATTTTCTTCTCTCTTCTTGTTGAATTATGATTAAGTACTCATCAAGATATATATGTGTACCTTTAAAGAAGTTTTTGTTTCTTAGTATCATGTTCTTGTCTTCTATATTCTTCAAAGTGACCCTTACATGTCTACTCCTATTATCTCTTATTCATTTTGTGATCCTTTGTGCTTGTTGAATAACTCCAAACTATTGTAGTTGATCTTTAAAGAAGTCTTTTGTTAGTTATTTCATGTGTTTCCTTATCCCCATAGTCTTTTAACCCTTTAATGATGATGATTACTGCCCAATCATTTTTGTCATTTTCTTCTCTTATCTGCCTCCTTACTTTTCTATGAGTTGACTTGGTGTTCCTGATGGTTCCTTCACCACTTGATTCCAAGATTTGACCTCTCTTATTTGTTCTCTTATTTGTTTTTCTTTTAACTCCATGTTTTCCATTATAGATTGGATCTCCTTTTTTTGTGGGTCACTATTCCCTTCTTTTCTTTTTACCTTGCTTTCTTCTACTATTTTGATTTCCTCTATCACCTATCTTATTGAAAAGAGCTCTTGTTCACCTTTTTCCATGCTATCTTGTAATTTTTGTACCTGATCTTTGAGTAGTGTGTTCTCTCTTGTCAGTTTCCAATTGATTTATGTGATCTCCTTTAACTTAATATCTTCAAATTGACCCCTTGCTTTTAGATACTAAAGTCTCTTCTTCATGATCATTCCATAACTTATATATAAATCTGAGGACCACATTAAAGGTGTTGAAGTAGGGCTATATGTATATATTCTTCTCATTTTCCACCTTGTTTGTTGGTTGAGTTCAACCTCTAGTTTTTTTGTAACTAATGTCATATGAGACATTGGATTCATCTTCTCCTTTCCTTTATTTTATTTTTGCTTTCTTTTCTCTTAAAGAGTTTCTATTGAATTTAATGTTTTAAACACTATTTTTGGTGGAATAGCCATGAGTTTTCCCCTTTTGCATACTTCACTTTTTGAATTTTCCTACGCCTTAAAATCCCTTTGTATTGTTTTACATTTGCATAAATATATCTTTCTCCTATGCTTGATAGGTTATCTTGAGGGTATCTTAGCATGCATGCCCCCATGAACCACTTGCTCCCCCTAACTGAGCATTTAAACTAGGGTTCAATAACACACTTGGTGGGGTTATTGGAAGATTTGCTAAAAAGTTAAAATTAGGTTGTTGTATGAAGATCTTGAACATTCCTTTAATAGTTGTGTTCTCTTGGAGAGTATTGCACATGTGAATGATACTAAAACAATAACTAATCTTCATTTTGATGTCCCATCTCTATATTTTCATACCCACACAGTTGATGTAAGTAGATCATTGGATGAGTAGTGTAGCGATATGAATTATTAATAAATAGACGTACAATGAGATTCCACCATATCCTTCCACTTCGCTAGAATTTAGAGTTCTCTCTATAAAGGCATCCAATGATTCTTTTTAACAAGATCTTTCATGTTTTCTAGATCCACAATATTGAGATACTTACTTGATATATCCTTTATGGATGTTCATAGAATCCTAAATTTCAAATCTAGAGGACACTTTTGAGGACTTGGTTTTCATCTTTGATAACATTGTTTCAATAGCTACATCATCATCATTTTCACCTATTCTATCTCATCCTCTACAACCTTGGAGATAATTTCACTTTCTATAGTTGTACTTGAAACCTCTGATTATATATTAACACTACTCAACAAGAGTAGGGATTATGAAACAATTTTTTTTATTTCATAATCCCATTTTCTTCCATATATGGTCCTACCTCTTCCAAAAAAAAATCCATTCAACAAAAGTGGATCTTCATCAACATACAATATTGTCCTTCAAGGGTATGCAGTTGGAGGGGCTACCTATCTCCTTTCTCTTTATATTATGTTTCTTTGGTTTGGGGAGAGAAGGAAGGGTTATATCTTTATACATGGGTCCTAACATGGCCTTCTTATTAGGACCTTTTTTTTTTTCTTCTTAAGTTGCACTTTGGGGGGGTGTTGGTGTAATATTACAATTTTTTTAGCACAATACTATATCCTAGCTATAATATTACACCATTTTATTAATTTTACTTAGACCATCTTATGATGTTTTATTTTCCCTAAACTAGATAGAACATAAATAAAGTTTTCACCCTTGACTTGAGGTTATCAAGTGCCTAGTACCTCATCAATTCTTGATTTATGGAAGTATGTGCCACCTTTGTGTATTCAAGGACCACTTTGTCTATTTTAATTGAGTTTTTTATTAAGGAAAAATAGGTTTTAAGGGACCCGAAACCCACTTACATATCATAAAGAAAAGCATTCGAGAAGCAAGAAAGGATGGAACGAAGAAAGAAAGGCAGCAAAAGATCAGCATAAAAGACAACAGCCAGAGAAAAGTACAGCAAAAGACCAGCGAGATACTGGCACACCTAAAACAAAACTAGAACTTCTAATTTAATTGAGTTACCTCATCTCTTGATTGGAAGAACTTCTAATTTAATTGAGTTACCTCATCTCTTGATTGGAAGATAACCCATGACTTCTTGGGCATTTATCATCTTAACTCACTCATCCAAAAGGCCTATATATGTGTACACTACTCTCTTATTGTTTCCCATTCATGCTTAAATTCTAATCAAATATCAAATTATTCTTTTTTCTATTATTGTGGCTAATTAGTAGACATTAGGCCTTAGTTTAATATTGTTCATCATAAAAAATTTAATATCAATTATTTGAATCTCCTCATTCATACATTACATTTTTTTAGCTCCCCCAAACAATATTGAATAACCTCCCTTGTGAAATCTTGTAGGATAGTTTTTTTTCAATCTAAGTTGTTTTAACCACCATGATGAAATCAAAGAATGAGTCATTTTTTTCTGCGCTACATTTTGTACCTAGATCTTAAAACTTACCATGAAATAATCAATGAAACTTCCAAACTCAAATATAGAAAACACATTTTTGTCACTATGTCTTAATGTAGAAATCCTACCATTTCAAACTATCTTTATACTCTTTCTCTATAAGAATCTAGTGGATTCTTCACCCATCTCATTGTGATACCATATCCTAAGAAGGTTGCAAAGAAGGTCCTTAAAATTCTCTTGCACGTCCACTTTATAATCCCTCATAATATGGATTAGGAGAGGAATTGAAGATTGGATTATAAAAATGATAAATTTGATCTTTTTTTTATCTCTAAGTTCACTTCCATTTATTTGGTCATAATGCTTACCTTGATTTTTATGTCTAATCCAAAAATGTATGTATATAAATAGAAGGTCAAATAAATGTCTCAACTCATTTGGTGTACATCTCAAATTTTCATTTGGAAAAGGAATAATGTTTATTTTTTGAACATCTAAATTATTGTCCTTTATTAACTTTTTGAGCTTGTCCTTGTAAGGTCTCCTATAGTGTCACTAACCAAGAATACAACTTAACTAATTTTGCATCCCTTGATGAGCTTGGACAATTCTTTAATTTTACATGAGCATAATTTGTCCTACCCATTTGACCCTTTTTCCTAAAGTTTTATTTAGCCTCTCAATTCTTTTGTCATTTTTGTAAAAGCCTAAAATTGCAGTGGGTAACATGGTAGTCCCTACTCACTACCTACATGGCATGAATTACACATCCTCTTACCATTTTTCAATTTTATAGTAGTTTCTTTTTCCTTCTTAGCCCCTTCCACTTAACTTAGCCTTTGAATTGAGTTTTGTGTACTTGTGTAGCAACTTTTTTTGTTGCAAACCTTCAACTAAAGGGATTCTAAAAAGACTATATGATTTTTTGGGTGAAAATTAGGTTTGCTTGTGTGATTTGGCATTGCAAAAGGGGTGAACTTGACCTCTAATTGGGGAAAATATATCATGTTTGGTAGATGCATAATTTCGTTGGTTCCATACATTTTGTTGTCATTTTTTTATTGTGATAGAAAGTTCCTTATAATCCTAACCAAGCGATCTCTTCCTTGATTAATTCTCATCTCCCTTTGAATCTCAATCAAATTTTTATTCATATGTCCATCATATTTGCATTCATTTTTTAGTCACTTACCCATGATTAAGAAACTCCAAGCCTATAAATAATCCCTTTACCATTGGCATCTAGAGAAGTTGATTTTTTTGTATTTTGTTAAAATTCTTGCTAATATATTTGCATTCCATGTTCCCTTGATTCCAGCTCAAGGATAGTGAATCACCTATAAGAATGAAGAAATTTACATTGCAACCTCCACCTAAGCCATTTTTATATACAACATGTGACTCAATAAATATTTCCCCTTATGCATTGAGGCTTCAAGGCTTACTATATGTTCCAAGTAATCTCTAAATCCCAATTAGAAATTCCCCATCCTCATTGTCATCAAGAGGATGTTCCAATTGTTACATAGGAGGATCTAAAAATAAGGGACTCTCTAAAGATACAATCCACCATTGGTATCACCAATTTTGTTGTTGTTAAGCTTCTTGTTTTTATAAGTTTTTTTGTTAATATTTTATTAATAATTAGTAAATTCAAACTTGCTTGATAATAGTAATTGTAATTGTTGACATTTCTTGGTTAGTGTTAGCACATATTTTTACAAAATATTTTTGTGCTATATAGGGAGGCTTTTGCATATAGTTTCATCATAGGAGCACGTATTGTTGGATTGTATGTGCAGGTGATGTGTTGCAGTGTCTTCATAAAAAGGCATCACTTGGGCATATTCAAGGGAAGTGTTGAGTATGATGGCATTCTGGCAATCCTCATCTTCACAGTTAGTCGCATTGCAAGAGTACTTCTTGGAAGGTCAGCATAGAGAAAGGTTGTGAGCATGTGCAAAGAGGTAAAGGGTGTGGGAGAAACCCCTCAGTATGATTATTAAAAGTTGCATTCATAAAGAGGGCTTTCTTTTGCAAAAACTGCAAAATTTTGCTTATCGGCATAAGTCATCCCGTTGAGATCACCTAAGGAGGAACGAGTATGTTGATCAAAGTAACTCATGTTGATAGTGTTTCCTAAAGCGTGAGTGGCAGGAAAAGGTGCAACTAAGTGGAAATCCATCGGGGCAAGTTACGGAGATGATATGATAGGAGGTTGGATCCATCGGGATAACATACACTATCAGCAACAAGGAAAAAATGCCATACCGATACTCAATGGGGTTATCAGTGGAGCTCTTGTCGACAACCGATGGAGTGATGTCTTCATAGTGGTGGCATCAGGGTATCGGAAGGTCCCAATTTATGTTACCCCGATACCCAATGCACTAAATGGAGAAGGCGACTCTATCAGAGAGACTCACTCCATAAAGTGATATCAAGCAAGAAAGGGAGTAAGACTTATCGGGATAACATTCATTATCGGGGAGATGCATTTTGGGTTATCTCGATGCCTGATGAGGAAGATGAGCTTGACACAAACGAAGTGACTACATCAGGAAAGCCTATGCCGATAGACTGAAGCAGCTCAATAAGGAGAGTAAGGTGCAAGAAGACTCATTGGGATAGCTTACACTGCCGGAGAAACATTTTTAGAGTTGTGTCAATACCCAATGGGAAGAATGCCACAGAGGGCGGATCTATCAAGGAGACTATAACTATCAGAAGTAAGGGAAATACGCTACTCTGATGCCTGATGAAGCAATCGGTGAAAGTTACGTCAATCAAAGAGAAAGTTAGATGTCATGGGACCATCAGATGAAATGTTAAGTGATTTCATTCCGAAGGCCGATGGAGCAGCTGGAGGAATAAACAGAATGAGGTTTCATCAGAGAGACATACCTCGATGTAACATAAAGAAATGTTGACTAATAAAAAGGAAAGGTGGATCCATTGGGATAAGTCAAGCCTTGAGGAAAAAGGTTAAACGGTCGGAGCGAGATCAGATGGATTGATCGGAATGACCTATACCGATCAGAAAGACAAAAAGGTCATTGAAGGAACTCAAAATACGAATGGCACCAAGTAATTGAATTATCAGGTAGGGTTGCACTGATTAGCTAATAGAATGTCTAATATGCCAGCCATTATTTAAATGCTCACGATCAGGTGGTTTGGATCTGCATGAAGCAAATCTGATAGGTTTTTGATCGTTACAAACTCTAGCCGTTGCATATCTTGCATAAAGAAAGAATTTTTCGTGCCAGAATTATTCACAGTCTCTTTAGCCGCCAACATTGAAGTTGTAGACAAGAAGCGCGGGTAATTTAAGAATCCAAGCATTTAATCATGGAGGCTTCTAGTTCACAATGAAAGAGGAAGGTCATAGAGATTTCAGATATAGAGTCAACTAAATCAAAAAAGACGAAGTCTATGGAGGGTGTGCAGAAGAAAAAATTGAACCAGGACATGATTGACCAGATGGATTCATCTGGTACTAAGTCGAGGAGGTCTAAAACCAATTTGCTACCCAAGGATCAATTGGAAGATAAGTACAAAGGGGTTGGAGATATCTGGACAACCATATGGGGCCACAAATTGTTTTTATATCACTACCTCGGGCAGAATAAGGAGATGCCATTGTCAAACCCTTGGACGCCAAATTTGGGCAGACTGGTGGTCCCAAATGTTTTTATGAATCTTAGATTATTGGAATTGCTCACTAGGAAATACAACAAATAAAAAAGATACATCCAATTGCCCAATGGGGATCCATTCATCTAGATATCTGTCGGGTCTATTCAGGAGGTTTTTGGCATGACATATGAGCCTTACATGCCCCTATCTTTTTCAGACTTAGAAGGAGAATATACCCAAATAGACACCGCCCACACAGTGTGGAAGTTAGCAATTCTCAAAAAGGAGAAGGGACGACTCATGGAGCAGGATGGACCTCCTTTTGAGATTACCCTGTTTAGACAATACTTGTAGTATACATATTGGGCATGCGGCCAGGTCTGCGGGGAAGAAGTTCCTGATGTTACAAGAATAGGCCCATTGGTGTTGGCTATGGACATTCAAATGCATGACCCGAGGCCATTTGATTATGAAACTTACTTGGCAGAGAAGCTGCATGAAGGGTTTTTGAGTTTGCAAACAGAACCTAACCCTACTTTCAAGTTTTACTCATTGCTAATGCATATGGTTTTGTTTTATGGTCATATGGAAGGTTTGTGGCCAGGAGAATTAAAGGTGACTTCCAAGAACAAAGAGGGACAGAACCAACCAATTCAATTATGGGTATCCCTATGGGACTCAAGGTTCGACAAATCACACTATGCATTGTTTGAAGAATATTTTGTCAAGCCCTTGTACAGATTGTTTGGGGTAGAATGTGAGGGTCTATCTCACAGGAGATTAAGATATTCTTCAGACCTCATGCTTTTGGAGACACTAGGGTCAGCCACAATTGGGGTGACTGGTTTGTATGCTAGAATTTCACTTTTTTTAGGGTTTATGGTTTTGAGGGTGTTCCATATATGTTGCCTACATTAGTTCCTGATAGGATTGCTTATTTAGAAATTGTTAGACAACTTAGTATGGAAAATGCAAAGCACTTGGGTGGTGACACAAGCGGGTATTTATGCGTCACTTTGCATTTTGGAGACTTCACCATTGTATCTACCAAGGCTTATGAGATGATAGAGAAGAACCTGGTAGAGGAGTACAATTTGTATGGACACCAAGCTCGGAAAAATTATGATCTAGAGGGATACATCAACCATTGCAGGAAGAGCCAGAACTTAGGAGAATACTTGCATATACCCATGGATGCTGAAGATTTATTTAGAAACAAGGAATAGGATGAGGTTGATGCAGTCTTAGAGGAGTTGAACCAAAAATTGGAAGAGCGGAAGCAGAGGCTTCAAGAACTAAAAGAAGAAGGAAACTCTGAGAGTGAGTCTGATGAGAATGTAGTTG